>NC_053113.1:15022427-15322427 GCF_010015445.1 Perca fluviatilis | reverse complement strand
CTGGGTCAGACCTCCAGGTTTGGAGCCTGGCTGGATGTAGTGGTGGACAACCTGGGCAGAGGCATGCTGTGGAGCCTGCTGTTTAAGGTCTGATGGCTGCAGAACATTCAACACAAACAGTATACGCACCAAGTGCTCATTATCACAAGAAATCTTTTCAAATGATCCTCTCTTTTTGATTTACACACACAATTATTGCATGCAGTGTTTTTGAAAACATAAGGGATGATCAGCTGGTACAAAGGAGTTTAGTATTTGCCAAGAAAGTCATCCATATTTATCCTTCTTACACCAGCAGCAGCCTGCACTGTTCTGCATCTTGTTTTTTGTAGTCTCGTATTGCCAGACCTATCTCCACAGTGCTGTGAAGTAAGGTCTGGCTCCTCCACAGATACATTCCAGGATTGCATTTTTTTTTTTTCAAACCAATCACAATTGTCTTGGCCGGCGCTAAGCTCCAGTCCCAAAGACCAAAAGAAAACACAACATACAATATTAAATGAAGTTAACTGTTCATACAATCCAGTAACAGGAGCTATATACATGTAAATTAGCTGGATACATGGTTAAACGTAATTTGCTCTTATTAGTGTATCGCCGTGTGTATTTTTTTCATAGCGATCCCCGCCAAGCGGTCTCAAAACGTCCCAGTTAGATAGTAAATGCCGTAACCATATTCTTTGTAAATCTGTACAATCATTCCTCAAAAGAGGCCTGCCTTGTTGCACGATTCAAATTTTCTTCAAAACACTTTTTCAGCGTGTAGTTTACTAGGTCAAAGTTAGTTGTTTCCCGAAGAGAACAGAGTTAGACAGCGGCAACACACATCGCCACAATGTACAGCGAGTATCCTGGAAATGAATTGTCGTCGATCCAGATTGATGTTTTTTTGTAACATCAACCAAAACACCCACTGTACTACTAAACCTTGTCTCTACAGATTTATTTACTACTTATGCTGTATTTTAGCCTGGATGCTAGCTGAAATTTACCCCGCCCACAACATTTGAGGTCGGGAAGTTCGGTCTGGACTTGATCCGTTGTGGAGCAACTATGCTCGAACCAAAGCTGTTTGGACCAATCAAATTGTCAGGGCGGGCTTTATACGATGATGGACAGATGATCAACAGTAACGTAATCAGCCACGTCACCAAAGAGCGCTTGGGTTGAATTTGTTTACGACAAAGATGGCTGCCGCTGGAGAATTGAGATGTGTAGATTCCGCCATTCTGTTATAGAAGATATCGACAGCGCATTCATTTTAAAAGAGGAACAGAGAACCGTGATCGAGGCATTTGTTGATCGGAAAGATGTTTTTGCAGTCCTTCCTACGGGATTCGGCAAAAGTTTAATTTATCAGCTGGCCCCGATGGTCGCTAAGAAGATGGGGTGCAATGAAAACCCTGTGGTCAACATGAGTCACATACTCCGTTGCTCTGATTGGTTGTAGGTCTATCCAATTGAGTGCAGAGGCATTGTCTTTCCTGGTTCGGTTGAAATACGCCCCATATTCCCAGCCCAATGGAGCAGCATCAGACTTTGTTGAGAGTTTGTTGATGTCTGATGTCAAATATGTATTGTATTATAGTGGGGTTGGCTGGTGTCTGCCTTGGAGTGGTGCGTGTTTGTGTGTAACCACAATGCCAGAGGTGACCACTGGAAGAACAGTTTCATCACCAGTCCTCGATTCATACAAGCCATCATGGCAAACGGTACGGTCTGTAACTGTATATAAGTTGATGTTGTCGTGCAGCTCAAGATACAGTAAATCAATAATTCCAAGAGTTGATCTGAACTCAAACTGTGCATCCGGTGCTGTTAGGGTTTCGGACACCTCTTGGCACATGGGTGGTGAGTGGGCTGCACTGCCTCCCCCTGTGGCTGTATGGGTATCAGTGGGGCTTACTATCCCACTGGCTGTATCTGCCTCCCTGGATCCAGGCTGCGGGGACCCTGCTGCTGGCTGCAGGCCGCCTGCTGGCTCTATCGGTGGAGGTAGAAATAACCTGTGATAATCATAAACAGCATGTTTTACAGAAATAATTTCTGCTCATATTTATGTTATGTTATATTTGTTCACGTAAAGCTGTCTAACAGCCAAACATCCCATTGTTTCTCTGCAGATATGGTGTATATGGACACACATCGAATACCTCACCAATGATGAGCCGGAAGAGAAAAAGAACTGAAAGCCACTCAGCAGTCAGTGAAACTGTCCTAACGCGTGGCTGGTTTAGCTCAGTTGGTAGAGCAGGCGCACATATATAGAGGTTTACTCCTCGATGCAGTGGCCGCAGGTTTGACTCCGATCTGCTGCCCTTTGCTGCATGTCATTCCCCCCTTTCATATCTTCTGTCCTGTGAAAATAAAGGCCTAAAAATGCCCCAAAAGATTATCTTAAATAAGAGATGGCCTCAGGTCACTTTTGGTTTTCTCCAAAGAAAAACAAATTCAGCCATTGCTGTGGGAGAATGCGGACAAATGGGCCACATGTCGGCACATTCTAAATCGGTGTATTTAGAGGTATAAGATGGCAGTGAAAACATCTGACAGCAATCATATTTGACCTCTCACATACATTCTGTTCTGACTTCAGTTTAAAAATTGGGGATCTGGGATTTCTCTTTTTAAACTTTGTGAACATGATTGATTTTTATGTGTGGCTGCTGACTGAGATACAAGATGTGTCTCATCTTACCCCTGTTACTGTAAGGCATTCAGATACTTGTGGAAAAGAAGTCTCATAGGTCTGTTGAACTATCAGGGAATATGAATGTTATTTTTGTTATTCATAGGGAACCCAGTGGCAGGACCCATTTGCTCTTAACCCTGAGCAAAGATTGAAACTTTTTCTGAGACTGTTGAAAGAATTTCAGCAGGCCAGTTAGAAGTATGAAAATGTATCTGTTTTTTTTGTTGGTGGTAAGAGTATTTGCGATTGCTGTAATTTACTTTATGAAATCAAACCAACCACCCAAGGGAGAGACTTATTGTACACATAGATCACAGCACTATTGAACAGGAAGCTTGAATAAAAAGCCTGTATCTGTAAGGGACTTTATTTATTTTTTTAAATACTTCCTTAATGTAGCCTGCACACTTTCTGCTGAACATAACGAGAATGTGTGTGGCTAAAGGGGTCTTTATAATTATTTCTGAACTCATTCCTTTCATGTGCAGATCTAGAAAAGGTCATCCATGCTTTCATCTCCTCCAGACTTGACTATTGCCGCACACCTGATCTGTGTCAGCAGGCGAAACATCCAAAGACTTCTACAAAACACTGCTGCCAGGCTTTTAACCCGTTCTGAGAGAAGCGACCACATCACACCAATCTGGGAAAACCTTTTTTCTTTATGGACCTATGCAGGCGTAGCAGTGCTGCCATGTAGCTTGCAACACTAGAGTGCGCAGTTGTGACCATGTTGGCTAGTGTGACTCTGTTCATGGTGTTAAACAGGAACAGAGACTATTATAGTATGAGAGCATTTATGTAGGAGAGACCTTGTGAATGCTTTGTTTCTAATAATGGCAGGGAGGTTATCCAGATGTCATTACTGGTGCCTTGCAATAAAATGCTGAAACACAGTCCCAGGAAGTGTGGTCTCTGGTCACTATACAATACAACGCAGTTAGACCTGACACACATTGGGGAATTGTGCTGTTGAAATAGGAATGGGCATTCCCTAAACTGTAGCCTACAAAGTTGGTAGGGTACAAGACTATTCACTATTCAAAAATATCATTGCATGCTCTAGCATAAAGAGTCCTATTAACCCTTGTGTTGTCCTCCCGGGTCAAAAACTTTTTGACACTTTACATTTTCGTCCCTTTTTCTGACTTTTTTTGTTTTGTTTTCACTAACCCCAACTTACTACCACTAGTTTTACACTACTTTTTGGAATTCATGATCAATAAACCTCATTTATATGCAATTATACCTAATATTTTAGTAAAAAACAAACAAATTATGAATTATTTTGACTAATAGTTAAGATCAGAGGAACGTATGTTGAGTGGATGAGTTTAGTCAGGATACTGATTTGAAACCATTTCAATTTTCACCAGAAATTCAATGAAAGTGATCAATTATATTTGCAAAGAGCGTTGTATGGAAACCATCCTTTTTTTGTTGTAATTTGGTTACAAAGAAACACATATTTCTGATATAGACATTTTTAAAAGGGGTCAAATTTGACTCGAGGACAACAGGAGGGTTAATTGAAACGAAAAGGCCCAAATCTTGGAAAACAGGGTCTGTGTCCACATATGTGAATACATTCTAGTTTAAAGTTTGAACACAACAGAAAAATGCATGTGGCTTTTGTGATCAATTATATAAGATTTAATGTTTTTGCAGTGAAGCAGTAACAGGACAACAGTGAACCCCCCCCCCCCCTCCCCCATCACATTTGGTGTCAATCATCTGAACGTGTAGAGAGAAACAGGGCTGTTGGAGAGATCACAGCTTTATTGAACATCTTTAACTTTGTCCATATTTCCCCGAAAGCCCCACGCCCTCTGAACCTCCACCCCCCCCCCAGCACTGAAACTACAGCATTCCCTTTCAGATATCAGTAGATCACAATGACCAGTAGGTATTGTCAAGTCAAACCTTGTCTCTTACATTCCATCAGAAAGCTGGTTTCTCAGGGTTATTGATAAAAGAAAATCACTCCTTAAACACCATTTTAAAAAAACACATTTCTGGGTCCATTATTTTCTTTTTCCTGTTGGCCAAACAGAATGTGACATTATGGATATTGACAGTTCAGCTGGAGTTTGGACAGACAATGATTTGTGTCAAAATCAGTGGAAAAAAGCCTTTTCTTGAATTTTCACGGTGCGTACGGAGTAAAATCCACTGCAGGTGACGCAGAAATCACTTGCCAGTGGCTCTGAAACAGTAGCCCTAATAGACCAGAATGCAATTCAACAGGTCGACATGTGACCTCTGAATAAAAACAGTCGGTGTAGCTGGAGGAGAGAAGAACAGCGTAGGAGTATCTGAGGGTAGTTTTCCATTATATTTTTGTAATTTACTTTGTAGTATGAGAAGATATGTATTGACCATTTGTCCACAAGCCCAACTCTACTGTAATATACAGCTTTCTGCAAAGTGTCCAAATCTAATCTGCCATCTGTGTATAGAACTGCTTGGAAATACCGACTGCAGGTAACATTCATTTCCACCTCAGTCCTGGAAAGACTTCCTCTGTCTCCCAGAGGGAGGGTTTGTGTGTGGAGAAGGAGGGTGCGCTTGTTGAAGCCGGAGCACCGAGAGTGTAGCTGAGCGTCCTTTTAAGGGGGCTAAGGCTGGACCTCCTCAACTAGAGCCACTCACATCACTGCTAGAGAGGGAGACGTCCGACAGCACTGAAGCAACAGCAAGGCAAAGCTCGTTTTCTTCATTCACTTAAAACTAAACACAGTGGGGTGCTTATCGAAGGCATCACATTTTCAGTAATGTTGCGGATATCCATGCCTGAATTCATTTTAAAGCTGGACATTATTTTCGCATTTTCCACCAGTAAGAAAAATCTCATCAGTTAGTTCTCTACAGAGCAAATCACAGGAAATGTCAGTAGAAAAATGTAGACAGCGGTGCCATTACATTGATGGTTGATTTTTACACTGCAAAGTGCCTACTGTAAGTACATACTGTGTATTGGTCCCAATTTCGTATTTACATACTGTACATTTTTGTTTATGTTGTGCGTTCATGTAAACAGAATGGATATCTGCAGATATACAGTTTTTTTTTTAAACTCTCAAATGTCAATATTGGTATTACCCTTACAAGTCCACTACTGGTTTGGCTCTAGTCAAATACGGTTGGGAACCACTGCACTAGTGGTAAGCGAGATGCATTTTTTTCGGTAACTTGAGTGATCTGATCCTTTAAACGTGCTGCACGCGGACCAGCAGCTGACGCACCAGACTGACAGGAGTTATAACAAAGTGAGCATCACGGCATACGATTTTAAACAGACATGTTATCGGGTCAGGGTTATTTATCCCATTGGTTCATTATGATTAAAGCTCTATGGTGAAACAACTGATGGGATTTTGGACATAAATAGTCAGTATGATGGAAAAACATGGTCCAGTTAAAAAAAAAATAATAATAATATCTGGAACTTTGCATGAATGGAATATCTTGACAGGAAGGAGTGGAGAGGAAAGGCCAGATGCACAGGTAAACAGGCTGGCAACACATGCATGCATACACACATACACAATATTGGTCCCCAATGTAGTGCCCTTAAGGGTATTAATAGTTTATTTAGCACTTAGAAGTATGGGTCCGTCTACAGATAACTGCAAGCTGGTGTAAGGCTAGTAATCATCAGTGGAGCACTTGGGCACCCAGAGTTTTATCTGTGTATACTGACACACACATACACACTCACACATGAAGCCACGCCTTAAGATTAACAAATAAAGGGAGGCTTATAAGCGTCTGTACATTTAGCATCTTCCTCTTTTCCATCCTATCCAAGTCCCTTGTTTTAGAGTAATAGTGTTGAGCTGTTTCTTCAGAATTCATGGCTCACTCAGTAAGAAAAGCATACACAACGGGCTACATAAACATACTTTTGCATATTATAAATTATTGGCATTTTTAATTATCGTCAGTACTAAGGTTGAAAAAAAGAAATAAAATATACTGAAAAAAAAAAAAAAAAAAGACTTGTGAAGCCTTTTCTGTGTGTAACAATATACCCACTGGTTGAACACATTCCACTGTTTCTGTGTACTGTAATCTCTCTCCAACACGCAGTTCAAAACAGGACTTCTCTTATGGTGCTTTTCCATCGGCACTTTTAGCCGCTCCTGATTTGCATTTCCATTACTAGATTAAACACGGCGAGTCGCGCCCGAGATGGACCAACTCCAGCGTCGGGCCAAGGTGCTCCTCACCCACCATCAAGCGGGTTGCGGTGACGTCTCGCCGACCGCAGCCAACCCATTGCTGTGACACCCCCTCCCTCTCAAACAAGCACGTGTTGCAAGACTCAACTCACGTAAGTCTACTAATAACGGGGGACTTTTATTGTGAAGAACTCATAGGAAACGCCACTCCTTTGACCACTAGTCACAACCATGGATCAGCGCGCTGCGTTTAAACGTCATCGACTCAAGAAAAGCAGTTTAAGACACCTTCGAGCGGGTAGGCTTGTGTGTTTATAATGGAGACGCAAATCCCTGCTGTGCTGTCAAACTGAGCCAAGCCAGCACACGTGTATGGAAAAACACCATTAGGATCCACTTTCGTTTCTTTGCAAAGAAAAGAACCAAGAAAGCCTTCAATTGAAACTTAAATGTACAATCTGCTGTATTATTTTACTGTACAAGTGTCAAAAATATCTGACATTTTCCATCTCTGATCCCCCAAGTGATGATGGAGGATGTGGGTTAAAACAAGTTTATCACAGATGTGTGTGGGGTCCAGATACCGTCCTGTATATAGCCCTGGAGAACTTGGTTTTGATCTTGGATGAGTCTCGTGGCATTCAGAACTACACTGGTTCAAATACAAAAAGCAAAAAATCTCCAATTCCAAACTGAAAAGAAAAAAGGTGAGCGAGACAAGAGAAGAGAGAATTTGTCATCCTTACAGGATGATTGACGGATTTTTAAAAATTTCTTTTTTACTCCCTCCCCCCTCAAGTCGTGTGTCCCCTTTCTCTTGGAGAAATGCAACGGTCTGCTCTGTGGGGTGAAGCTGCATCCAGTCCGGAGTTGCATCTTGATGGTTTGAATGAATGTCGATGAGGTTTGAAAACGGTGTCTTCTCTACTTTTTTTTATTCCACAACTAAATGTGTGTGTATGTCTGTGTATGTACTGGCAGCTGCAGTGACTATAAAACCAACTGACTCGCCAGTGATGCTTGAATTGACTGTGCATTACTATTTAACTGTGTGCAACTGAAGCATCACATTTGGGCTTAGTATGTGTCCTCGCCAGGCTAAAGCCCATGTGTCTCTCTTCTTCTTTCTCTTCCCTCATAAAATCAGCCGAGACATGGGCGGGTGGGGCCCAGGCTCTGGGCCAATAGGAAGGCTTGTACCACCTCCTGGGTCTGCTGCGGTGTAGTGTTGACGTCCTCCAGGGCATCTGCCACCGCAAACTGCCGGTCCCTCAGCCGGTTCCAGTTAGACAGTACGTTGTGGTATTCAAACACCTTCTCGTAGTTCCCCACTGAGTTGTAGAGTTTGATTAGGCCTCGGTAGTCGTACTCCAGCCCACTGTAACCCTCTCCAAACAGCTTCTTACCTGTTAGGACACATCACAAACAATGTTTGTAATCATTCTAGAGCTGCAGCGATTAGTCGATTAATTAGTCAAATCGACCAAAAATGAATTGCCAGCTATTCTGATATTCGATTAGTCAATTTATAAGCTAAAATTTACAACATTCCATTATTTAAACTTGTCAAATGTGAGAATGTAATGCTTTTTCTTGTCTTACAATATAGTAAATTTATGTCTTTGGGGTTAGGACTGTTGGTCGGGACAAAACAATGTCAGGCTCTAAAATATAGGTTGACATTTTTCAATATTTTCTGATGTTTAGGCGATCAAGCGATTAATCAAGAAACGTATAAGCTCATAATCAATAAAGACAATAATGGCTTAATGCTGTCCTACAGTTTCTTTTACAATCATTGTTTATTTTTCTTTTGATATGTTTATGTTTATATATGCACCGTCCACCAAGGAAAATTCCTTGTGTTACTTACTTGGCAATACATCCTTTTCTGTAGGTGTTTTCTGATTCTACTAATTAGAATCTAATTAGGCTCCTAATGGCTAACTCAATGCCCCACCGTGGGCTACTAAGCCTTAGACAAACATTAAGTATTAGGGGCTCGTGTCAACATATGAGAGAAGCATATCAAATCAGTCTGACTCAGCTGGCAGCTTTGGCTCAGAATTTGGTTCATCTGCAGCTGCACTCCTGCGAGCAGACCAGAAAAATACATTTTTCTGGAGTCCATGAGAAATCCATCTCAATGTTGTTTTACCTGGTTTTACCTTGTTGTTTACCTGCCCAGGGACTACAGGTGGAAATTAGCAATTGTTTCAAATAAATCAATTTCCATTCCATTTCCATTCCAATAAAAAAAAATTATTTGCACAAAGCAAGCCAATCCACTTTTCCATGTTGATAAGAGCATTAAAATGAGAAAATATAATGGGACAAAAAGAAGTCAAGGGACATTTAAAATAGATAAAAATGTGCGATTAATTACGATTAATCGTGAGTTAACTATGACATTAATGCAATTAAAAAATGTTATCGTTTGACAGCACTAAAAAAAGATATAAAAAAGGGGAAAAGCCAAAAAGCATAATATGAGCACTTTAAACCAGGCTTTGTAGTATCTAGAAGCAACCATTTACTTTAACCAGGGTAACTATGGTGAATGGCTAACCTGCTCTGGAGCAGGTTCAGTTCATAGGATGGGATCAAAACATGCTACCAGCCTGCTTACTCAACAGCTCACTGGAAAAACTTATATATCATATGTACAGTACAGGATCCCGGCATGAACAAAAATACTCGATTTACAATAAAGTGAGTAAAGTAAGAACTGTTTTGTGTTGTTGTTGAAAACCAGACAAAGATAAAAAAAAAAAAAAAAAAAAGTAACAGCCAGCATGAGTGACCCATCCCATCCCTGTGTCTGACCGATAGCGATGGAGCGCAGGTAGAGCCTCTCTGCGTCTTCATACTGGTTCATGTCGTAGTTGTAGAGGGAGGCCAGGTGACCCACAGACAGAGCCACCTCGTAGTCCTCGTGGCCCAGAAGCTGCTCCTTGATCTGGATGGCTTTGATGTGCATCTCCTCTGCCTCCTGGTTACATCCGGACACCCGTAAAACCACAATAATTAATGAATTATTTTTAAACACATTTGGTTTCTTTTCCACAGTCATAGCTTAAATACCAATATGGAAAATGAAACAGGTTTTGATTACTTTAATCATTCCTTCTGTTCACACTGGCCATTAAAAGATAATTTTCTAAAAGCACTTTCAATGTAAGTGATGGGGGATAAAAAGCACAGTCCTTGTCCCATGCAAAATGGATGCCATGGGTTATTTTAAGCTAATTTCCCTTCTCAAAAATGTGCCAAATCAAGTGGCTAAGTGACAAAGTTCTTCCTAGTAAAAAAATTAAAACACTGCCTAGGAAACACAAAAAGGGAATTTTATACTACAGACTAACTTTGTTGCCTGGGAACCAGACAAATCTGCATGCTCATGTTTTATTTGCTCTGGCAGATGCATCTGGTCCTCCTCCGCTTTGGACAGATTTCCAGCGGCCTTAGACGTGCTGGGCCAATCACAACCGGTTGTCTCATATGGGGCATGTTTGAGACAAAGACCGTACAGAGGAGCGCTGTTTTAAAAAACAATCAAAGGCTGCAGCTGATGTGGAACTTTCTGTTTAGGCTGTTTTCATGTCAGGATTATACGAACTTGATGGTATATTTTCGCCAAAAGAACAGAAAAAAAAACATCAACAGCACTTAATGCTTTTCTTGAGAAGAAAGACGCGTGTTGTGTCGGTCGGATTTGGCAAATACCAGCTCATCTCTGTATCTTGTGTCTTTCATATGCCAAGACCCAACTGGAAACAAGCTCTGAGCTATTTTCACAATTAAACAAACAAAAACACATGCGCACACACACGCACACACACACACACCTTGAACTTCCTCATGGACTGGTAGAGTCGTCCTAAGTTGCCATAGTGTTTGGCTGTCTGGACGTTGAACTCTCCGAAGGCCTTCTTGGCCAGCTGCAGCGAGGAGAGGTGCAGGTCATGAGCCTCTTGAAGAAGGCGCTCTTCTGTCTCTTTATTGTGGCAGTCAATGGCAATTTCCTCCAGAATCAGAGCTGAAGGAAATAAAAGTATGATCAAGAACATATTAGACATCTGCCCAGGATTTGTCTGGATGACCTGGCTCAAAGGCATGACACAGTGGAGCCACAGTGACAGCGCCATGTCATTTCTTTGGTACCAAATGTGAAATATACCAGGTTTACTAGGATTTCCCAACACTTCACTGTTATTATGCTTGTTTTAAGATAGAGTGCATGCCTGATATTCCCCACCGTACCCTCCACACAGTGGGCTGAAGCCCAGTATCTCCAGGAAACTTGCCTTACCTTTGACTCTCTTGGAGGAAGCCAGCAGCAGATGGTCCTCAGGCAGAATGTGAGTTATGATGTCTATGGCACGTTCTGCGTGGAACCTGAGGGACAAACACAGCAGCTGACCCAAACATGCCATGCAACTCAGACTTGGCTGGAAACTGTATTCTATTCAGGATAAACACTTCCAAGAAAGCCAAGTGTTTCCCCTGAGGAAAGTTGTTGTGAAGCTCACATCTGGGTTAGAGAAGTCAAAGCATTACCCAAACTCGAAGAAGGGCCTTTGTATACAAGACGCGATGTTACTGGATCAGTTAGAAAACACAATCTTATCCTTGGCATCATCCATCATTGTGTCTAAATGATCAACGCTTTTTAATATATGAAATGGCACACATCCAAAGCATGCAGCCACATAACATATATATCCCAGTCCAGTGAGTAACGGAACAGGCACAGTATGAGTCATAGTCTTGTGCTACATCTACAAGGGAGCTCATGTCTAATGTAATTAACTGGCTGGTTTAGAAACAGTCACAAGTTTGTAAGATTCATTGTACTCACAGAGCGTTGTCAAATTTCCCGGAGCTATATTGGTGCACATATGAGGAGTAGGCCAGGTCTTCATGGGCTGTGGCAACGTGGATATTCTTCCCCCCGAACACAGACTGTCGGATGTCCAGCGCTGTCTGGAATTTGTAAAGAAATTTTTTTTTTTTATTTAATTTATATATAGATATTATGCCACACTGTTTTTTTATAATAAACTGAGGCAGAGAAAACATCTACACACTTCTGTTGCCAATCACTCTACTTACCTGGTAAATAGCAACTGATTGGCATATGTTGTCTACATTTAATAGGTAAAATCCATAATCTAGCAGCGTGTCGGAGTACTTGGGATGCTTGTGTCCAAAATGTTCTCTGCAAGACACAAAATACTGAATAAGAATTCATGATAACAGAATGAATACAAATTATTTGGGGTCTTTATAAGGAACAGCAGGTTACCTTGCTAAAAACACTGCATGTTTGATCAGCTGCTCTGCTTTTCTAAACTCTCTCTTCACAACGCAGGCCTGCAGCGGAGAGACAAGTCAAATTTCAGACAATGTCAGATCAAGGGATTTCCTTACAATGCACAACAGATTGCTCTTCTGTAGATACATTTTGCAAAGACACTGTACCCTCAATAATAACAATAATATCTTGTAATATAAACAAACAAAAGTTAACCTTTGAGGCTTGCCGGAGGACATCAACCACTACTTTGACAGGCAGCCCTGGAGTAATTTCCTTCATAGCTTCTATACACCACCGGTATGCCTGGAAAATGCAGGAAAAAAGATATGGGTTCCAACTTTAATCCATGTCCGTCTGGAGTATTTCTCAAAAACTCTGCAATGCTGTAAACCAGACTCACATTTAACAATTCAAATAAATAAAACTAAAAGCACTTGTCTTTATTGTCTATAATATATAAGAGATATAATATAATAATCCCATTAACTGGTGGTGACATATACCTCATCATAGTGGCTTTTGGCGAAGAGCAAGGCACAAAGTTCGCCGTACAGCGCTGCCTTGTTGGCCTGGTGGCCATGTTTGGCTAGTTTGTCCATGTAAGACTGAGCAAGCTTGAAGGTCTCCTCCCCCAGGTGGTACTTACAGTTGCCATTGCGGACATGAAGCAGCCTGTGCAGACAACAGAGGAAAACTTAGCACACAGTCGAATAACTTGGCACACACCTGCACGAATATATCGGCAATAGCCAGTTGTTGGAATGACGGTTGCCAGTTGGAAAACGTTAACGTACCGACCGACCCTTGTGTAATGACATGGGAATGACATGTCAAACTATGGAAGCCATTCTGTGGTTGCACCACTGAATAGGATAGAAATGAAGGAGATATTTTGAAAGTAAACTAATCTGCACAAAGGGTCTTGGGTCAAAGAATTCTCGGTAAATATAACCGTACACTGAATGCCAGCAGGTTTTGAGACTGACCTGACACAGCATTCCACAGCCCGGAAGCAGTGGAGGACTTCACTGTGGAGTGTGCACAGCTGCAGGCATGACAGAAACACTTTCTCTGCATCTCCATACCAGCCTGCATCAGACAAGAAGCCACCTAGAATAATAATAAAAATAAAAACATCAGATTAATCCAACTGGCTCCAAATGAGAGGAGATAAGATTCAGCATCACCGGTGGTAACTAGTGGTTTAAATATATTATCTTTATTAAATATATTACCCAAATGCTCTATTCAAAGCAAATCCAAGCAGAAAATCCCAATGCACAAGCAACACATCTTATGGTATCTTATCCCACAGGTATTTGTTAAAGGGAGAGCAAACATTAGGTCATGCAGCGTTACACGTGTTAAATGTAAAATAGCAAAAAGCTAATGTTTCTATACTGGGATCTCCTTATGGAACAACCTGTCCCTGCATTTTAAACAAAGCTTAAACAAAAGTTAAAGTGGCTTAGTGGGGAGTGTTTTGTGTGGGTTCACTTTTAAGGGAGGGAGTTTGAACCATGGGCATGGAGTTGCAAGAGGTAATTTTAAATGTTATTTTAAATTTCTTTGTTTCGATCTATTTGTATGTTTCCATGTAATCCATCGAGGAACACTTAACACATACGTGTTTTTAGTAATGCTTTTAAGTGCTATCGTGGATTTTTTGTCATGACACTTCTTTGATTTGTTGTGCTTTTAAATTGCTAATAAAAATCAAATCGTCACGGTAGTAATAAATGTGGTACGATGAGATTTGTTTTAAATCATCCAAATTACTATGGACTGCTGGCAATGATTCGGCCCATCTCTGATCCCTGATGTATTTTTCCTATGAGCTGAACCTATGACAACATCAGTGGAAGGAATGAATAGCCTCCACTTATTCACTCATTGTCTGATCGTTTGAGATAGTCTGTGAGATACAGTAACAGCCAGAGTGTCTGTGTGAAACCGTTCGTCCCCTACCCAGCACGAAGCCGAACTGGATGGCCTTCTCTTTGACGTGGGCATCAGACTCTGCGATGTAGGAGCAGCGGCGGCTGAAGGAGTTTGCCAGAACCGAGGCCACTTTCACTCCGTGGTCCATTAGCGCTTGAAAGCAGTGGTGCAGCAGGTGTCTGCCGTGGGTAGGACAAAGGAATAAACCATATCAGCGGAGGGCATAACTACAGTGTAAGATTCATATTTTGTTTGTTACATTGAAGCCTTCACTAATAAAAAAAAAAAAACACATCAGTGGTCTTAACAGACATTACACACATCTGGCATATCAATGCTGATGACTACTGCTATTGTATTCTCATTAAGCCCATCAATGAAGGTTGAAAGCAACAGATAACATTGTGTGTGAACATCAACAATACACTTTAACCTATAGGTTACTTTATTGTGCAATGTGCACAGGGCGTTACATTTCACCAAGCTCTTAAACAAGCGTTATATTTATCTACTTTCACAAATAGAATAATAACCCTTTGAATAGAAGCAGAGTGTGGTATGGAACTTACAATGGCTTTGTTAAACTGATGGAACTAACAACAAGAGGTGGGGGGCATACAAAGTACATCAGTCACAGGCGAGGAGCACTTAATTATATAAAAACTGCTTATTCAGATTAGGTCAAAACAGCAAATGAGGGATAGACTAGGCCGAATAAAACAGAAAGCTATCATGGCCAAAAGTCCAGTTCTGGACAATGGCTTCAGACTTTGTCTATAAAAGAAAAATAGTGAAAAATTTAAATTTCTCAGATGATGTCTTCAAATGTCTTGTTTCGTCCAACCAACAGTCCAAAATAAACGATAATTCTAATAAAAACATATTCAGCTTAATAACTTATAAGACAAAGAAAGGCATCAAATCCTGACAATTGAGAAGCTGGAACCAGGATAATTTTTTTCTGTTTTGTATTAGATAAAAAACAATTATTAAAATATTTGGGATTAATTATCTGTTGATGGACAGATCAATTAATTGACTATTTGTTGCAGCTCTATAATATACTACTATCTGACTTGTTCCATTAGATACATTTGGTAACAGTGGTTTTGGGAAGGTCCATACATCCAACCATATCCACGATTTAACGAATGCAGTTTTCAGCACATACAGCATAACTGCTCGGATCCATCTGTGTAACGGACTAGTCTCCAAAACCATTTTGTAATATAACTGATGGGTCAATGTGGATGGTGTGAGGTTTCAGGCAAAGCTTAGTCCCATCATATTCTTACCTTTTGTCTGAAGCCCGCAGTACTTTAGCAAACACCTCCAGCTCACAGAACTCTCCTCCCAGCTGGCAGAGCCGGCCCTGCTGGTAAAGCTGAGAGACACACAGAGGGAGGGATAAGGTCAGCGTGGAGACTTACTGACAATAATACTAATGTCAACGCTTCCATTCGAAGCACAATGACAAGTCTATAGGTAAGACCAAAGACTGTATATACAGATGGACGACGCATCTCTCTCTACTTCCTCCGACTGTGCAAAAGAGAAGGCAAAATCCAATACATCCTGATTAGGAATGCTGCCTTCTTGTAATTTTGGAGCCAAAGTCTACGCAGCAGTGATTGGGCGGTGGAGCCATATCATCCCTCCCATACACCTGCCCAACCAACGTGAGTAACTCACAGTGGTCAATCGTGACATTTCACCCCATTTTTATAGCATCAATTAAGTAATTAATAACAAACTAGATAAGAACTACCTAAAATGACATTATTATTATTATATATTTTTTTTACCTTATTCAGGGAAGGTTCACTGAGAGGAAGCCTCTCTTTTGCAGGAATGCCCTGATCACATTCACACAGTTAAACAGTCATAGCTGGAAGCTGCCCAGTACAACCACAGTCTGATCTGCTGGCCACTGAGCAGCTCCACTGGAGCGGTTGGGGTTAAGGGCCTTGCTCAAGGGCACCTCAGTGGTGGTAATGAGGGAGGGACAAGCACTGCACTTTCACTTTCCCCACCCAGACATTTTTATCTTGTCGGTCTGGGGATTGAACCAACGACCTCCCGTTCACAAGCTCACTTCTCTAACCTTCAGGCCACCACGTTTTTTTGTTTGGCCCGTGTCTATTCCGCTAACATGGAGCAGGGCGGGGTTTATGACCTATACTGCAGCCGGCCATCGGGCTATCGAGATGTTTTGGTTTCTCTTGAGAGGAAGTGTAAAGCCGTTCATCTTGATATACAGTCTATGGTAATAACTGATCGGAATAATAGCGTGCAAAGAGTGTCCCAGCGGAGAGGTACAGAATGTCCTATCTCTAACTACAATGGTGGAGTTTCTGTCCTACTTTAATCCTAGTCTCTATTATGGGTGTTTTAAGTCAGTGGTTCCCAACCTTTTTTCCTTGGCGCCCCACCTACTCATGTCTAAGAAAAGCTGAGCCCCTCTGAAACCAAAGTTGAGGTAACTCTCGGGATAGAGCCTTACTTTCTTTTTTGATAAAGAGGAGTTATCAGCATTGTTACGTTTCTCCGCCATGTTTCATTCATAAAATAGTGATGCCATGGTGGCTGGAAAAATGAGGATACAACAACCTATATAGTTTCCATACAGACTTTTGTATACATTATATATTCTAGTGTATTATCATAATTTGTTTAACATGTGCAAATATTATTTTTTTTACCTCAACCTCAAACCAGATAAAGACTTGCGACCCCCCTGTGATCTTTGCCGCCCCCCCTGGGGGTGCCCGGACCCCAGGTTGGGAACCACTGTTTTAAGTGATGCTTTAGAAAATGCTGTCTGCTGATCAGGAGCAACAATCGAAATGCACTGAACTGGAAGGTGTTATATTCAGTGGCTCCTTGAGGTGGGGTCTATAGGGGACACCACCAGTTTCAACTGCGTCTCTTCAACTGTAGTTATTGGGTGAAATCTCACTTAATGTCAGTGTGATGTGAGATTACATGTTGTGGGCATCTGCTTATGACAGTTGGTGGCAATTGAAGAAAATAAATGTTTCTATTGCTGAAATTACAACTCAATGAAACAAAGTTTTGAGTATAATTTACAGTGTGCCATTATTTTGTCATCATTGTATAGTAAATGAAGTTTGTACTCCATATTATGTTAACAGGTTTTTATTAACCACGCTTGTGGCATGGCTCTATGGATGACAAAGTCAGTTGGCCCTCCACTTTGGTCTAGAATGAAATATCACAACAACTATTGGATGGATTGCCATGATATTTTGTACAGACATTCATGGGACCCGAGGGTCAAGGCCTACTATCTTTGGTGATCCCCCAACTTTTTCTCTAGTGCCACCATGAGGTTGAAATTTGAAGTTCTGAGTGAAATATCTTGACAATTATTGGTTTATTACCAAATACATGCAAAAGTAAAGACACTCCCATCAGTCTCTCAGCAGTACTTAGCAAACATTAGCATGCTAACATGCATTATACCCGATAAACATTACCATGTTAGAATTTTCATGGTGAGCATTAGAATTTAAAGCACTGCAGTCCTTGTATGCTAACCCTACTGCTGACCTGGGGACAGCTTAGAAAGACATGTAATACTTTGGTGAAACATGGTGTCACCAGCTGCTTCATTTAAACTATCAATGGTGAGCGTAACCATTACTAGCACTATTTTTGTTGTTGTTGCCAAGTCTAATAAGTTATGTTTTTCAGTTTGTTTAGAAATGAAATGTGTCACATGCCACTTTTGTCTGGTGTATATTTTGTAACTTACTGCTCATTTAAAGCTGGATAATAACTTTGTCAACTTTAAGTGGAAACGCTAGAAATTAAGAGGTCAATGTTCACAGGTCAGGCTTCATAGCAAAGAGGCAGGCTAGCACTGTGATGTTAACACCTGAAGGTTCCTGGTACCCCTCTGTAGCCAGACAACCAACTTAAACAATTTTACAAAGTGGCTATTAAATTATGACTTTTCCACGTAATGACAGGACCATACTTTTTCCAGTAACTAATGCATATTTCGAATTTAGTTGGAGGAGTTTTATTCCACACTGACACGCAGTCTGGGAAATGTAATGTTGTCATTCTCATCAATAAAATCTACACTCTTTGCAGAGAATGAATGGCTGTTTAAGGATAAACTTCTAATGACCAGAGCCATGCCTACCATTGAGGACACAAAGGTAATTTGAACAGTTTAGCACTCTGGGGGGCACACTTTCCATTTTCCTCATCATCATCAGTGCTTTCACTGGGCCGTTACCCAGTAGTATGGCATACAAGTACTTTTGATTTTTATATTGGGTTACATCAATCATTAATGAATCCAGGTGCATACAATCACAGAAGAATCCCTCCTCCAACTATGTAAATAAGCGTGGAGAGGAGGCAAATTGTGATTCTGCCCTTCAGCAGTCTGAGAGGTGCAATACTTGATTCAATCAACTGTTGAAAATGTTTTTTCTTTTTTGCCATCACTGCCTGAAGCCAAGGATGGTGAATACTACCAACACAGGACAGTACCAATGGCATAAGTTGAGGAGGACAGTTTGATGCAAATTCTCATACACCTGTCCTAACAATAAAATAAGTGTGTTTTGGTGTTTGGTTAAGGAGGAATGTCTGTCCAACCACAGCTGCCAGTATCATAAATGAGCATATGGTTTATGACCATACAGCATATAGACCGGTAGAGTTATCCTGTGAAAAGATTATTGTCATTGAGTAGGTAACGTTATTTGTATAGCAGGCTAAAAGGGCTTTTGAAACAGTCAAATGTGAAAGGATATTTTTAAATGTATATATAAAAAACAACAAAAATATATGTATGATTGAATTTTTAATCATTCAAAGATAGTGTAATCAAAAGATGAATGACTTCAAAACACTAGTCCAGTTATAGTTTTTACATTGATTTCTTTTGTGTTATTTTAAACATTGTATCAGCCCAGAATTTCACAATCAGTATAACTAATTTAAGGAACAGCTGAAGCAAAGTCTTCAAGAACTAGCGTAACAGATAACAAAGGCTAAAGTGGGTCAAAAATAATGTTACCATTAATTTAAAGTTACATATAGAGCTGGGCAATATATGAAGCTGTCGTGCTGTCTTTTCCTGGTATTTGCCTTTACCTACTATGGCTGCCCGCCCTTGGTTGATAAGTCGAGTAATCAGTCGTTTTGGTCTAAAAGCTCGGACACACCAAACCGACGGCCGACCGTCGGCAGAAAAGACAGTCGGACTGATCATTCGGCTCCCGTCGGTCCAAAAAGTGCCTCGGAACACACCGAAGCAACGCCGACTTGAGTGTACGTTCTGCGAGTGCGCGATGCGTAATACGTCTCAATAACAGTGTGTTTCTGAAAACATTTTAAGTGAGAAATAGGCCATGCAGTTGCTGAATCTGTCTTCATTTCAGATCGACAAAGGTCAGTTTAAAAGATTTTCGTACGATTTTAAGAGGCGTTCGTCGCTCATCCCGCTCGTCTATTTCCAGGTTAGCACTCCACCAATCAGATTGATCATTGAGTCCGACTGCCCGCCCTCCGATTCAACATGTCAAATCGGCCAAAATGAAGGCCGACGGACACACTGAACAGACTCGAGTCACTGACCTCGCAGGACTGAGGATTATCGGTATCGGGTTGGTGTGTCAGGGCCTTAAGACTAGTAAGATTTCTGTAGTCGATTAGTAATTTGTTATGCTTTTTCCATGCTGTATGACTTTTTTCCAAGACACGTAAGCACATCACAAGATTAATAGTGGTGCTTTTGCACTTTTCTTTGTGGAGAAACTCAGTTTTACAGATGTGTCGATTAAATCAACTAATCCATTAACGTTAGTCGACAAAATGATATGAGTGTTAGTCGACTAAGAATGGCTTTAGTCGACGACAGCCTTATTACCCACTTAGTCATTATACCCACATTACTGATGATTATTTATCAAACATCTCATTGTGTAAATATTCTGTGAAAGCACCAATAGTCAACCCTATCGAGGTATCTGGTCAAAACTATCGTGATACTGAATTTTCTCCATATCGCCCAGCCCTAGACATGACAACATTGCCACAATTCATGTAACGTTACACGCTCACTTACGTATTAGCTAAATGCCCCGTTCATGGCTTCATTGTCAACAAACGTTCATCATACAACATATACATACTAGCTATATTGCATCTTCTAGGAAAATACCAGGCGGTGCAACGTAGTTGCAGTTTTTCATTTGCCTTCAAGAGCTTAGCAGCAATGTTAGCGGCTGATTAGCTACACAAACTGACAGTATGGTGGCTGTCAGATATAGCTACCTGATCCTCTTGACTGATCATTTTTAACGTACCTTATAATAGACATCGAACTGTATATTTTCTGGGAGCGACCGTATGTCCCTTCTTGATCGGCTGTAGTTGTCCACCACAGCCGAGATAGCTGTGTTGTACAGTGTTTCTGGGATCCATTCGAGCTCCACCGCAGCCATGTTGTTTTCCCTCTCCAAAAAAACCCCAGCAGCTACAGCCCTCCCCAACTCTTCCTACATTCGCTACCTAACTGCGATTAAACCACTTCCTCCGCGAGTCCTCATATAACATTCGCTTTAACGTGAGGCGACATATAACTACTATCGCCAATTTACCACTATAATTCTAAAACCGCTATTTAATTTGCATCTTTCTCCTTCATCACCAATTATTCGTCGACCCTACAGCAGTTCCGTGCCCCCGTCCCTACGCATACAGTCACTGGCGTTGACGCAGTGACGTAATTGTGCAATCGAAGCAAAAAAAATAAATAAAAACAGTCATGTAGCCTCGGATTTAGTAGATAAAACATACTAAACGTATAAGCAGAAAGGCACCCATACAAAATAAAAACATTAAGTTAAGCATGTCTTTATTTAAATATATGTAAAATTGTCCAGTTCTTTGGTTCCTAAAACTGGGAGTTTATGTGTAAAAAATAAATGGTTACAGCTGCAGGGGCGGAACCAGACGTTGTTAACATTCGGGGCTCAGCCCAAAACCTAGCGGGGTCTGGGGGCATGCTCCCATGGGCGTCAGCTTGGTTTGAAATGTGCTGGGGACAGAGACGCATTCCGAAGTACATTTCCAGAAGTGCTGGGTACAATGACGCTTTTTTTTCTCTCTTTCACGCAGCTCATGTTTTGAAAGACGCTGTCCTGTAGCTTACTAATGAATAAAAACGTGGTTTAATGTACGTAAACAATGATCACCAAATTTCTCTCTAATATTGCTCCTCATAACCACTGAAAACTGTCAAAAAAAATCGAACCCAAAGTCCAATTATTATGGACGTTATCTGACATTAAGCGTTTCTGCTTCACATTTTCAGCAGGGCAGCGGAGCAGCTGTGGGTTGACTTCCCACGGTTCTCATGGATTTTATAAGTCCTAACATGAGAACGCTTAAACATTTTTTAAGCATTTTTTAATATTAAAAAATATTTTAAAAATCAAAGGATGTTTATTTTTTAAATAAGCTTTGTGTTATGTGTAGGGGGAGTTAGCTGAGTTCATCAAAAGTGGTTTGACATGAATAAGTCAAAAGGTGAAGCTACATAATAGATTTATAGCATGTTTTTACATTACAAAAATATTTTAAAAATTAAAGGATGTTTTAAAAAAAAAAAAAGAAGCTTTGTGTTATGTGTAGGGGAGTTAGCGGAGTTCATCAGAAATATTTTGACATGAATAGGTTAAAATGGCAAGCTGCATAATAATCTGGTCTTGCCTACCTGTGTCAGTCATTGTTCCGGGGCCTGTTTCAGGAAGGAGTCGGTTTAACAAACTCTGTGAACTCTGAGATGATTTACCACTCTGCATTTTCGGTTCCAGAACAGCCAATTTGAGTGGATACTACAATTCACCATGGCAACACCACAAACTAATCTGTCGGCATATGTTACCCCTAGGGAACTGGAACTAGCCTACTCATGCACACATAGGCTATAGCTTTGAACTGGGTTTGGACAAACCCTGATTAAAAAGTACTAGATTTTATTTTATAGTCCTTACCTAGCTACAGCGCATGTGCAACTCCCAACAAAGATGGAACAGAAGTGAGATGTCTCAGTCTGTAGCTAAAACAGAGAGCTCAACACACAGGGGGAAAAGAGGAGCTGTAGCAATGTGCAGTACAACAACTATATATATATGGTGTTTTTTTTTTTTTATTAAACCATGTAAACCTATTCTGATATAACCTCTAAATACAACTATGAATCTGAAAATGAGTATAATATGAGCACTTTAATATCATGAGTATACTCTCTCCAACCTTTACACGTCCTGCCAAAATGAATGAATTGCAGTCCCAAAAACTATGATATTTGGCATTCACAAAACCACATTGTCTCCAGCAAGTTAAGTCCTCTCAAGTCCTTTTTTTTCTTCTGTTGAATACAAAAACGTATCACATTCTTCCAGCAATAATCTCTACACTTCAGTTGTTTGCCATTGGCTTGTGCATAAAGACTCTCATGCTTTCTCTATCAATGTTAAAATACATAATTGTTCCCATTTCTTCTTTCACATAATGCTGTAGAGATTGCTTTCTGGTTCAAAAATCCATTGTAGAAATAAATTCTGTTAGGCTTTGTGAGCCATAAGCTGAGTAAAATGCATTAATTTTGCCCTTCTTTTGTGTTTCTTCTTACCTACTTGATAAAGAAAAATTTACAAATGTCCCATTTGTAAAATAAAATCTTTTGTGATCTTCTTATCCAGTTATCTTGATTTGAAAATCTTGAAGTTCCCAATTAGTCATACTGGTCTCGAGTCTCGAGTATACGGGGTAAAATCAGTGTCCCATGCACACCATGTCAGAAACCTTTCTACAGTTTTTAGATTTAACCTTTTTATCACATCGTTCCATATTTTCAGATGGAGACTGGTCCAATGGGTTGTCCTCATTCTTATATTTTGAATTGGGGTATTGTCTGTCAGAACTCATACTCTTATTGGGCAGCCCTGTGATAGTCCCTCAGGCATGGCAGTGCTAAACCACCCTTTTTTCTTGGCAGCTGGAGAGTGTTATAGCTCCTCTTTGTTTTTTGCCCTGCCACAGGTACCTTGATATAAGTCTATCCCACTCCACAAATTGCTTATCGGGAATATCAACAGGCAAGGTTTTAAACAGATACAAAAGACTTGGTAATAAGTTCAATTTAGAGATTTAGGAGATAGCTGATGGGTCTGTCCAAATCTTTCGGCAGAAACACCCTGAGATATTTCATTGATTCTGCCTGCCATTAAAGCTTATAATCAGACTTTATGTAATCAGGAGGGTGTTATTATTATACCAGTGGTTCCCAAACTTTTTCACGTCAAGGACCCCTTTGTCTGGATCAGCGGGAGTACGTCGCCCCTTACCTTCCGCTCTCTGTGTGTTGGCATTCTTAAAATCTCTTCAACACGGGAAACAACAACAACATTTTAGCTTAGCAAGCTACATGCTCAAATGGCTAACTAACAGCTAGTCTATATCCTTGACGTTCCACTTCCGGGATTGCTCCGGTGCCGCCAGGGGCGTAGCACAAAATTCTGGGCCCTGTAGTAAGACATTTTCTATGGGCCCCTCCCCTGTTTTTCCTCCCAGTCGGACACCCCTGGGTGCCGCAGGAAATTCCGCTGGATGAGTGTATTTTCCATTTCCTTCCGCTTTCTTTGCATTGGAATTTGGTGGATTTATGAGTCGCTTGATGTCACCCATAGGAATAGAGTGGAGTGCGGCGTGAGAGAAGCGTCACACGGCCAGGTGGACCCCCCCCCCCCTCCCCGCAGACCCCTCTACGTCTACGCCAGACCCTATGCCGTAGCCTGACGTGCACCTCACGAAAAATGTAACTACACGTCGCAGCGACGCACGTTGCTTGGCCGTGGCTTGGTAGTGTAGCATTTCCTTACAACATGCCATCCCGTCCACACGTGAGGCAAACTGTAGTCCCTTCCATATACAACCAAACACGGATGTTGATGGAGCACGAGTTGTCAGCTGCACCCTCCGTTTCACTAACGACTGATGGTTGGACTTTGCGTGCTACGGAAAGCTATCTCACGGTGACTGCTCATTTTATTGACTTGAGTGGGAAATGAAAGCGTCAGTTCTACAGACAGCACACAAGCACTCCCCTAGCTGAGAAGCTACAGGAGGTCGTGGCAGAGCGGAAACTAGATATGCGCCTGTCGCACTCAACCCTTGTGTGTTGTTCATATTTTTGTTACACAGCCAATGTTCCTGGGTCTGGTGGACCCACCACATTATTAGGCTTGTAAATCAATACAGCCATAACAATTTATGTAAAATACTTAATAGATGTTTACTTTAGCTCAATTACCAATGATATATACATCATTCATGGTTCATATTTGCTATTTACCCCTGTGAGATCACATTTATGATCATAGTCATTTTTTGTGAGAAAATAAGGAAATTCAATTATTAAAAAAGGTAAAAAAAAATAGAAACAAGATTTTTGTGGTCTGCTGTGGTCTGGCAATGTGATACTAAGGACCCCTAAACTGACACAAATTAGACCATAGACCCCATTTAATACGATTTTGTCCCAGTGTCCCCTCAACCGATAGGACTTTTGCTTTTAGATGTTCATAAAGTGTATAAAACCTATGACCAAAATAGTCATAATTGCTGCTATTGTGTTACTTATGGATGGAATTATAGTAAAAATAAATGAGTCCCCTTTTTGCTGGGGACCCCCTGGAACCCCCTAAAGGTCCGGACCCCACTTTGAAAACCACTGGTCTAGACCTACTCTAACAGAAAAGCGTCCTGAGATATCTTCTGTTATGATTTGACACTAAAATAAAATTGATTTTTAATTGAATCGAATTTCTAGTCACTAAAATATAGTTTTTCATATTTTGTCCACCTCCATTTACCATATGTTTTAAAATATATTGGGGGGAAATTCATATATGTTTGCTGATATTTTAGTGACTACAAATTTTAGTACACAAATTCAGGTGGATTCAGGTGTTTTGCGGTTGATTTACCTTCAACTTAAACTATCGTACCGTGAACCCTGAAGCTGTACAGGCAGGTGTAGTCTATGTTTCCCCAATCTGTAGCTTCACATATCGGAAGACTCCTTTGGCTGGATTCTGGTAAGAGACAAGAGAGAGAAATGAATAAAGAGAGTCAGAGAGAGAAATGATGAAATCCACCTCTATAATACAGTTAGTTTGACTACCACCGTTTGCAGCCATTAACATGGGAAGGAAGAGCTTTCATTCTCAGAATAATCTCTACTTATTATCCTATAGCCTACATGTTCGTGAGAGCTACACTGTCATATCATACTCACAGGCAGTTTAAAGGTCTGAAATGCTGCGCCGTCTTCTTCATAAACCAGTATTCCCAAATTGGTTCCTTCCTCGTCAGTGGTAGAAAGGAGCATGCTTCCCTGGAGAAGAAAAAGAGATGAGCTAAGCCTTTTGTTGTACACTGTGTGAATAAAACTGACAAGTATGCTGGACATATCCAGTGGTGGAATGTAACTAATTACATTTACTCAAGTACTGTACTTAAGTACAAATGTTGAGGTACTTGTACTTTACTTGTTTACTTCTACTTCTACTCCACTACGTTTCAGAGAGAAATATTGTACTTTTGACTCCACTACATTCATCTGCACATCATCACAGCTTTAGTTACTAGTTACTTTACAAATTAAGATTTTTGCACACAAAACTCATGTAGTTTATCAAATCCGATGTTTTTATATAAGTGAAACTACCCATTAATATAACGGCCTACAAGTATATCTGAAATATTAGACGATTAAAACACAGAACTGTTGGGATCATTTCCTGTGTATAAATCCTGATAAAACAGATGAAGATGACTCACCTTGTGATTTATGCGCAAAGTGCGATGCCCCAAGGATCACCCATTAACACATACTGGTTGAGTAGCTCCACCTTCACCTGGAGCTTCTTTAGTCGCATCCCCATCATCAAATTTTGCCTGAGCATCTCCTCCCCCTCATTGATCGCTTTTAGTTGCATAATCTCGATGCCGGAATGTTGCTGGAATATCTCCATCTCCTGCTGGAGCTCTTTTACTTTCATTCTCATGTGTGTGTAATGACTGATTCCTGAGGTCACAAAGCACAAAGGTTAGAAATTAAGTTTAAGGATCTGGTCAAATTTAAGACTCCACAAATAATTTAAACCAAACAATATACTGCTGCCTGGAAACATACAACTGTTCAAGAAAGGGCAAGAGGGGTTTTAACAATTAAGAGGGGAATTAAACAATTCACAGTACTGTTTTGGACCAAAAAATAAATTTTTTTTTTAATATGTTTTCAATTTACAGTGTGGTTTTGTGGAATGGTCTGCTGATATGAACAGTCATCAAAAAACAAAAAAAAAAAAAAAAAAAAAAAAAAAAAAAAAAAAAAAAAAAAAAACAAAAAAATGCAACAAAATAAAGAAAAAAAAAAAAAAAAAAGAAAAGTTAACACTTGTTTTTTATTATAAGTAGGCTGTAGAAATATGTGTTTTTAAAAATATCTGTTTAAAATAGTTTATCTTATTGGATTGTGCCCTTACCTGTGATATAACATAGGCTGGGGTTGTGTATGTTGAAGTTTTTTTTTTTTTTTTTTTTTTTTTTTTTTTTTTTTTTTTTTGGGGTTAAAAAAAAAAAAAAATAAAGCTATTATCATTTCTATTGACTATCTAGAGTGTAACCATCCATGGCTCTGGTTCGATATATATCGATTCAATCCTCAGCGATCCAATATTATCGATACAAAGTGGAACTATCACTACGTATCCTCATCTTTAAGATGTGTCTTATTTTTTTTTAAATTTTTAAATATCTTTTGTGTATCGTCGTGATCGGTCGTGTCGTGAATTTGTGATATCAGTAAAATATTGTGTTGTCTTAGAATATATATTATCATATGTGATTGTGTACACCACTACTATTGACAAGGAACCTCTTAAAAATAAAATCAAAGAAGCCCGCGGCCCCAGGTTTTAGTGTATAAGAAATTATGTTAGGAAGATTAAATGGTCAGGACCACCATCCAAAAGAACAAATCAGAGACTGCTTATGATCTTTACAGCAGTGGTCCAAGTGGGATTGGCCTGAGTCGGGACTCCGGTCTCTATGGCCTGACTCTCAAAGGGGATTTGTGTAGTGTTGTGATGTAGATAGTGATTTTGTGTCGGTTCCGTGTGGCTATCGTGGTGTTTCGGCGGCCCCGGTGACCTTTCCTCCTCTGAAAGTTCCTAAAAAAAAACAACAAAAGTTAGTAAAGACTGACGGGTCAATATGTCTCGTGTACCGATTCTAATATTTCGTCATTTTAATTTCTTTTCATATATCAGTGAAGTATTGGTCAACCTTACGTCTATCTGTGGGTTTATAAATATTTATCAAATTAGTCAATGTCATCTCCTAAAAAAAAGCTGATGGATTATCATGCTATATAGTGATTCATGCCTTTTTTTAAAAAAAAAAAAAACGTTTTTTTATAATCCCAAAAAAAGCAAATCTTTAAAACTTTTAAAATGTTAACTGGAGTCCTCTCCTCTGTGTAATAGCCAGCTTTCTCTCTAAGTGACTTTTATTTCTTTTTTCATACTATTCCTTGTTGGGGTCGTCCCCAATATATGTCACAGTACCCCATGACTGTCTGAATTAAAAAAGTTATTTTTAATTAAAATTGCCCACATTCTTAAATTCATAATAAAAGAGTGTTGATATATTGACTTATATGTCTGGGATATTATGTATCCATTGTCTCAATGATCTTAAAATTAATGATAATTAAGTTTCCTTCTCCCTTTTCTCTGTGGTCCTACTTGGTCTCCACCTATATTTTTCCATAGTCCTCCCTGCTACAATTCCAAGTTTTTTTTACTCCTATGTTGTCTCTCTGTATTTTGTTCCAGTTCCTTTTCTTGTCCTACCTATGTTGTCCTTTCTTATCCTGTCTCATATATACATGATATATAATATATATATATATATATATATATATATATATATATATATATATATATATATATATATATATATATATATATATATATATACACACACACACACACACATACCCACATATATATACACACAATATATATATATATATATATATATATACACACACATACCCACATATATATACACACACACATATATATATATACATATATATACACATATATATATATACATATATATATATATATATATATATATACATATATACACATATATATATATATATACACAATACATATATATATATATACATACATATAAATATATATACATATATACACATACATATATATATATATATATATATATATATATATATCAGAATCAGAAATACTTTAATAATCCCGAGTGTTTTCGTTACCACTCAGGTATACAAACAACAAATAAAAACAACATATATTATCAATACTTTAAACATATATAATAAAAACAAATGTACAGTAATAATATATAAAATATGAAATGTATTATAGATGTGTGCAAATAGTGCAATAAAAAGAGAAAATGAATTGTCTGTTGAGATGATTATAGTGCGAAAAAAAAAGCAGAAGTGATTGTCTATTGTCTATGTTTGCGATGAGATGCTTACAGAGAGGGGTGTGTGACTCTCTGAGGGAGGTGTTATAAAGTTTAATGACCACAGGTAGGAACTATTTCCTGTGGCGCTCTGTGGTGCATCTGGGTGAGAGGAGTCTTTTGCTGAAGGTGCTCCTCTGCTTGGCCAGTGTGTCGTAGAGAGGGTGGGAGACATTATCCAAGATGGACTGAAGCCTGGACAGCATCCTCCTCTCAGCCATGGTCATCAGTGTGTCCAGCTCCTCCCCCACGACATCACCAGCCCTCCTAATCAGTTTGTTCAGTCTGTTGGTGTCTGCGACCTTCATCCCACTGCCCCAGCATGTGACAGTGAAGAAAATAGCACTGGCCACAACAGACTGATATATATACACACACACATACACACACACACACAGTACAGGCCAAAAGTTTGGACACACCTTCTCATTCAATGCGTTTCCTTTTTATTTTCATGACTATTTACATTGTAGATTCTCACTGAAGGCATCAAAACTATGAATGAACACATATGGAATTATGTACTTAACAATGTACTTAAGTGTGAAATAACTGAAAACATGTCTTATATTTTAGATTCTTCAAAGTAGCCACCCTTTGTTTTTTTTATTAATAAGGCAAAAAATTCCACTAATTAACCCTGACAAAGCACACCTGTGAAGTGAAAACAGGTGACTACCTCATGAAGCTCATTGAGAACACCAAGGGTTTGCAGAGTTATCAAAAAAAGCAAAGGGTGGCTACTTTGAAGAATCTAAAATATAAGACATGTTTTCAGTTATTTCACACTTTTTTGTTAAGTACATAATTCCATATGTGTTCATTCATAGTTTTGATGCCTTCAGTGAGAATCTACAATGTAAATAGTCATGAAAATAAAGAAACACATTGAATTAGAAGATAACGCGAGGAAGAGCACGCCCGGATAGCTCAGTTGGTAAATATAGAGGTTCGACTCCGACCTGCGGCCCTTTCCTACATGTCATCCCACGATTTGCAAGTGTTGATTCCTGTTCAAAACGTAATTTTATGTGCTTCCAAAATATAGTTCTCTGTGCTCAAAACTTACAGTTACTCGCTCAGGAATGAGGCACGTAGGCCTATATAACGTCATAGAAATGTACTTCTGTTGATCCAGACTAAGAGCCACCCAGCAAAAGTATTTAATTTCACACGTTTATACTTAAACATCTTGAATCTTGAATGTGATCACCATCAAATTAAAGCTGTAAGTCATTGTTTCATTTAAAATCAAAATACATAGGCCTATATTCTGTTAAAATATTTCAGTCAGTTTTTGTTCATACATTTGTGCTGCACGCGCATTTACCTCTGTTGCTGCTTGGGGTCGCGGACCAACCTCTAGAGGGCAACAGCTGCATTGGCGCTGCCACGTCTACGTGCAGAAGAAGACAGTTTTTTGACGTCAACGCGTATGAGCATGCCTTCCACGCCCGAACATAAACAAAGGCAGGACGTTGCGCTGCAATAAACTCTCCTCTCCTGGTATTTTATATGCTAACAGTACCGCCAAATTGGAGAGCGACTTATTTTTGGAGCCATGGAAAAGGCATTATTGATGCGAGTGAGTGTATTTACCGACCAAGGAGGCAGGAAATACATGGAAGATGTGACCGAGGTCATAGTAGAGCCCGAGCCGGGAGAAGATGAGCCGACCTCGGGAGAGCCAGAGGAGAGCAGTGGGGGAGACTGCACGGTCAATTACCTGGCTGCGGACACGCATCCAGACCGGACTGGTGAAACCGCCGTGTCCCCACAGGTTTCAGATACATCATGTGAATCTGTGCAAACGGAAGACCAAAGTATTTTAGTGGACACATCTTTATCGGGAGGTCAGAGCCCACCGCGAGCTCAGGAGAGCTATGCGAGTCCTTCCCGCCGTTCCGTGGCGTTCTTCGCAGTATTTGACGGGCACGGAGGTCGCGAGGCTGCGCAGTTTGCACGAGACTATTTGTGGGAGTTCATGAAAAAGCAGCGGGGGTTCTGGTCTGACTGTGACCGGGAGGTCTGCTCTGCCATACGCAAAGGATTTGTAGCCTGCCACCACGCTATGTGGAAAAAGCTACGTAAGTTTACCATCACCGTACCAAGTTAAAGTATGACATACAATGTTATCAGCTGTCTGTTTTATGTAAATCTTCGAAAAGGCCTGTCTATTTCAATTGGCACTATGTGTAGTATTCGTCTCTTTTGCTATTTAAATGTAAAATGATGTATGGGGCCAACAGTTTTAGCAACCAAAGGCATTACAGAGCTAACGAAGTAGCAGGAGCCACCGGTTCAACAACAACAGAGCCTGCCACATCGGACACAGGCAAGCAGTTACCAATTGTGAAGTCTGTTCACGTTTAAGTTCCGTAAAGTAGTCGGCCAATTTTATTGTTTTCTTGGACTCACTATACACTTAGACATTTCGTTAGAGTTACATATTTCGTTATTGCCCATTACAAAACATTGAATCGTGAAATAGCCAGTGTGTGCTGTGTCGTACAGACACCGGTGTTGTATCTGTTTCCCCCCCTACCTAAACCCGAACCAAACCTTAACTACGGAGGGGGGCGCTACGCATTTTACAGAACAGACTTCGACACATCACCTGCTGACTGCCGGGATATGCCTGGGCATGTCAGCTGTTTTACAGCTTGTCACATGCTGTCTACACACAATGTCTGTAAAAGCGCATGTGTGACTTTGATTACATCGGAAAGACTGCTCCAGGACATAGTGCATCCAATAGACTAACCTAAAGGTCACAATGTTGTCGTCAGGCCCAATGCATTCAAATAATCTTGATGGAGATTAACAAAAGATAAACACAAAATCAATTTTAGGAGCATTTCTTTGCTGCCCATCATTTTGCTGTGCTGGAATGTGTGGTTCAGAGATGTTTATAAGCAGTACAGGTTAAAGCTCAGTATATATATATATTAATTTTCCCTCTTTCATTTTCTCAGCCGAATGGCCAAAGACACTCACAGGCCTTCCTAGCACATCGGGCACCACAGCCAGTGTAGTTTTCATACGAGGAAATCGCATGTATGTGGCCCACGTTGGGGACTCGGCAGTGGTTCTAGGGATCCAGGATGACCCCTCAGTCCCATTCATCAGAGCTGTGGAAGTCACACAAGACCACAAACCTGAACTACCCAGAGAGAGGGAGCGTATTGAAGGTCTGGGAGGGAGGTATGGCTTATTCCACAAAACACCCTTCCTTTGCATTGTATTTAAATTTAATTGTGTTCTCAAAGGATATTTCTTGGAACAAGACAAATAATAGTTTATTATTTATTATTCATTCTCACGACGCCAATCTACAAAAAATAAGTGATTGTAAACAAAAAGCATCTCTTTTGAACAAAAGCAGATTGAAATGTTATCTACCTCAAGGGGTAAGGTCTCTTATACTGTCTGTGGAATGTCTACTGATAAGATGTTGTTTTAGTGATATGCCCCAGGATGGCTTGACAATAACAAAACTGTTATGCTTACATGACAGGGGTAACTCCACAGCTTTAAAAGGGATTTATAGTTGTGCTTTAAGTGGTGACTATTTTGCAAATGGACCCTACACATGTTGCTGTATGTAGTCCAGCTTTACTGCATAACATAATGCAAGATGTAAAGATGGTGCATTTGATTTATTCATGTTGTTAGGAATGCAAGAAGAATGCAGTATGATATAGCTAGTGAGGAGTTGTGCTGCTTTAAAATCATATTACAGCAAACATTAGGCCTGGGCAGTAGGGCCATGGTATCTTAACATCAATCATTTTTAGTATACATGGATATGTGATTATCCTTATATGTGTGGGAGGATGCAAATTTAATTCATTCTCAACTCAACCTGTCAATGCAAATCACCTACTAAGTAAAAAAAAATTTCATCAGCAACAAAAACAAGGAAATAATACTGGTAATAAGGAAAATGACAACGCAGCTCTACCACCTAAAGTACCAATAAAGTTAGATTCACCATCTCTTCTGACTTTGTCCAAGCATCTCCTGTAATTTGGAAAACACATAGCATTAGTATTATTTTTTTAATTCTATCCCAAGTATTCATCCCTCTTCTCACAGACACCACCGTGTTTCTTATAAACGTAAAATGGACAGAGAAGAAACACAGTCCGGCGCGGCAAGAGGAACATTCTATCACAAACACCACTTTGACACAACACAGCGCTTTATAGAGTTAGTGCGGTGTCTTCCTGATGTTCGCAGCTTTTCCCTTGTCACAGAACTTCATATGAATTTATTATCATTTTGTGGGGTTTTTGATTTGGAATTCCTCTCGGTGTCTCCTATGCTGAAGTACCATTCTCCGTCAGAACTTTTAGTGATGTGCTGGCAGGGGCGCTGTTTTACCAAAGCACAAATATTGTTTTGTGGGTGCGGGCAGGAACTTGAGTGCCTCTAGGGCATGGCTTTGGCTGAGGTCTGTGCTCTCTGAGTGCCCTTCTAGTTGCAATGTGAAACCAAAACTAACTGTATCTAATGTATACAGTGTAACAAAAACATGGATGGACTTTCAGGTCTGAAAAGGCCCTAATTAGAGCTGGGCAATATATCGATATTATATCGATATCATTATATGAGACTGGATATCGTCTTAGATTTTAGATATCTTAATATCGTCATATGACATAAGTGTTGTCTTTTCCTGGTTTTAATGGCTGAATTACAGTAAAGTGATGTCATTGTTTGAATTTACCAGACTGTTCTAGCTTTTCTATTATTTGCCTTAACCCACTTACTTTATTATATACACATTAATGATGATTATTTATCAAAAATCTCATTGAGTAAATATTTTTTGTAAGCACCAATTGTCAACCCTACAATATCGCCGCAATATCGATATTGAGGTATTGGTGAACAATATCGTGATATTAGATTTTTTCCATATTGCCCAGCTCTAGCCCTAATCCACATTAGCTTTAGCTCTGTGTCCCTAATAAGCTAGCAGTTTAGTGTAATCCTTGTTGTTGCGGCCGACCCATAATGATCTAAAACTTTCTGAAATTTATGGATACTTTGCTCAAAGTCAGCTTCTTTCTTCTCTCCCCCTCTCTATCTGCTAACAGTGTTATCAAGAAGTCTGGAGTGAACCGGGTGGTCTGGAAGAGGCCAAGGCTGAGTCACAACGGCCCAGTCCGTCGGAGCACTGTCATTGACCAGATACCATTCTTGGCAGTAGCCCGAGCTCTAGGTAGGAAAAGAAACTCATTCAAGAGTTTTTGGGCCTCAATGGTCAACAGCCATTGGTCTTCCAGTGGTCCTTTTAGCTAAGTTTCTCTTCTCTGCAACAGGTGATCTGTGGAGCTATGACTTCTACAGCGGAGAGTTTGTGGTTTCTCCAGAGCCAGACACTAGCGTGGTGATCCTTGATCCCAGAAAACATCGCTACATCATCCTGGGCAGCGACGGTCTGTGGAACATGGTGCCACCTCAAGAGGCTATCTCCATGTGTCAGAACAACAATGAGGCAATGGTGAGTGGAGCGCTACATCATCAAAGACTTGTTACTGTAAAGGGTAGGTTACTTGTTAGCATTATAGCATGATAGCATTATCAATTTGGATCATTATAGATGGATGACTTCCTTTCCTACCTACCTGGACTGTCGTCTGTTGTAGACTAAACATTAGATAAGTAAACATGATCAAAATGCCCTATAATGGGGCACCTGGTTAGCTCACTTGGTAGAGCGGTAGGGTTTCACGATATTGACAAAATGTGATATTGTGATATCGATTATGAATATTGCGATATCGATATTAATTTCGCTATTTTTAAACATATGTAAAATTACAAAAGTTATGGGGAAACTCATCATAACAAATTAAACAAGTTTTCTTACAACACAAGGTTTATTTCAACTGATAGTCATATTGGACTGGTCCAACATGAATACATAAATAAATAAGGACCATGTCTACAGAACAGGACATGTTTTACTGGTTGGACAGTATAAAATAAATAAAGAAAGAAAACAGGACACAACTTTTCTTTCTCTTTGATTTGTTCCGTTTTGTTGTTTCTATCAATTTCTTCACTTACACTGTCACTCTGTCGAAATATGCACACACGTGGTACGCACCATAGGGTTTGTCATGTAGTGGACCTGTGCGCTGACCTGTACTAACGTACAAGTAGCACGGTAACTGAATCATTATATGTCATTACATGATTACATGAAACATGATCATTATAGCGTTTCAAGCGAGATCCAAATCAAACTCAACTAAGCCACACAGCCAACGGACGGGACGCAGCGCTCCACAAAATAAACAAAATATTGCATGCTTATTGCGACACTTTCAATATATTGCGATAACTATATTGCATCGATATATCTTGCACCCCTCGATATAATATTGCGCAACGTGATATTGCGATAACGATATTGAGTCGATATATCTTGCACCCCTATAGAGCGGTCACCCACATATAGAGGTTTACTCCTCGATGCGGCAGCCGCTGGTTCGACTCCGACCTGCGGCCCTTTGCTGCATGTCATTCTCAAGTCTAAGCTGTCCTATAGAAATAAAGGCCTAAAATGCCCCAAAAATAATCGTAAAAAAATAGAATGCTATTTGAATAATAATCTAACAGAATAATGTCCACCTCATATCATGCTGCAGGCACCATGTGGGGTATCGAGTGCCCGGCAGCTTGTCAGCCATGCTCTGCTGCGGTGGCGCCAGCGCATGTTGCGTGCTGACAACACCAGCGCCATTGTAATCGCCCTGCAGGAGCCTGGGACCTCCCAGGACACGCTGCACCTTGAGGAGGTGCTGCTGGACCTAGCCAAGGTGTCCCAGTGTCCTCCTACCTCAGTATCCCGCGCTGACACTCCTCTCCTTCAGGTGAGTGCAGGATGACAACAAACACGCACAAAGAAACACAATACACTCTTATTTTGAAATTGTTGTGAAAAAGAAATGATTCAGAATTTATTTTGCACCCAAGAATTTCCATATGATGAACCGCAGTGTGGGACATTGAGAAATTATTAGCGAGTGTAACAAATTAAAGCGTGTACCTTTTTTAATTTAGAGTAGGTTTTTGGTTTAATTTTCAACATTTTAGAAAGTTGAGAAAGTGTTGGTTTCCCACATAGTCGATGCCTGATAAAGGTTCATAACAGAAGCATTGCATCTCCAATTAACATATGGCTGACATTGTGCAGGACTTTCTTTTGCATAGTTTCATTTTCATACTCACCTGTAGTGTGTATATGTGTGTGGGCATTAGACAACACCTTACCCGTGTTTAGACTGCAAGTGTGGTTTTTACTCAACCTTTTTCTTCTAACTAAATCTCTATGGTTTGAAATTTAGTTTCTTATGTGAAAACTAAACTCTCCTACAACTTAGCAAAGAGGTACAATTGATGTGGGTTCTGTGTTTGGATCGGAAATGTGCGTTGTAAACTAGCTCTAGTTTCCAGACATTTTACTGTCACGTCACGTGGTCCTTTGCCATGAGCAGTTGCAAAGTAGCTCCACTCAGCTTCCACACCATAATCTTCCAATTCAAAGGTTCTGGAAGGCTTGTATTGTATTGCTGCACAACCATCTGAGAAGTAGAACACCTTACCTTCTTGTAGCTTTCTTTCAAAATAAGACATGCCTTTTAAAATGGATGGACAGTAGGGGTGTCGGGGGTCAGGCATTCTGAAACTGCAGCATATGAAACATGGTGAGATTTTCTAGGGGTGGGGGAAAAAATCGATATAGCATATATAGTATCGCAATATTTTCCGTGGCAATACTGTATCGATACACAGACGCCAAGTATCGATCTTTTATTATATATGTGTTGGTCAGTTTGTCTGCTTGACAATCCCATTTTGCAGCAGTAAAATTGAAGTGAGAGGAACAAACCGAGAAATGTATCTTTTTAGATAAAACAGATGTTGACAAAGTTTTCTTTTGGGGACATCATTTGAAATCGGGAAAAATTTGAAGTTGGAAAAAGGGTAATAAATTGCAATATATTGCAGAATATTGCAATATCTTTAAAATCGCAATAATATTGTATCGTGACATAAGTATCATGATGATATCGTATCGTGAGGCCTCTGGTGATTCCCACCCCTAAGATTTTCCCCACTGTCCCTCCAGTGACATTGATGATCAAAAAAACATATGGTTATGTTTTGTTTTTGAAGAAGATATCTGTGTTTTTAGGTGGGGTGGTCATCCAATATGGGTAAACGTTTAGGGCCCCTGTCTCTTGAAGGATTGGTCATTCTGGTTAATCAAGCCAAATTCTAACACTCTCTCATGTAGGTTAACATGTAAGGAAAAAATGTGTATACATCAAAAGGGGTGAGGTCAGAAAGTGCTATATTTGTAAAGAAAAGTCACTGCAGTTTTTGGAAACTAGTGTGTGTGTATATATGTATGTATGTATGTATATGTGTGTATGTATGTATGTGTGTGTGTATATATGTATGTATGTATGTATGTATGTATATGTGTGTATGTATGTATGTATGTATATATATATATATATATATATATATATATATATATATATATATATATAAATAAATAAATAAATAAATAAATAAATAAATAAATAAATAAATAAATAAATAAATTAATTAATTTAGTTGTCCTCACTGATTATTTTTTTTGAACCTGTTCTCCAGCAGCGGCCTCAAGAGGAAGACTCTCTCTCTGCCATGTGCGAGCTCCTCCCTGCCTTGGAGCGACGGGACGGCCTATCAGGAAGCAACAGCCTGTACCACATGACTCTGTCTGACGCATTCACCTTGACTCCACTGGGTCCTAACAGTAGTGCTGAGTTGCCCAGTCAGTCCAGTCCCACTGACAGGACAACTGGCAGCAGGACACCCAACAGCAAAAGAACTATTGGCGGCTCATCATCCGGCCTGTCGGCTAAGAAGGCCAGGCGCAGGACTGCCAACAGGCTGCCGCTAGTCCAACACAACGCAGAGAAAAAACAGAAGGATTCCAATAACGTCTCCCCTATTCTCCAGAAGCATAACAAGCCCACAGTGTGTGTGTGCTGAAACACACACACACACACACACACACACACACATCAACCTGCCGCCTCCCACTATCAACCTTGTCTCCAGTGAAATTGTTGTGGAAAGACTTTTCTCCGTGCTAGCACCAGTACAATAGTCTTTTGAAAACTTAAGGAGTGCTAATTTTCAAAAGACCTTTTGTGTCTTTGTGTTTCAAAATACCTGAAATGCTGATTAAATGTGTCCTACGCCACCTCTTTCTGGTAACCGTTGTAAGAAATAAGTATGGCTAACGATGCTTGTGTAAATATAATGCGTTTTATTGTTCAGATTGAGTACGTCAAACTGTTCATTTAAAACAAAAATATATATTTTTTAAACCTTCTTTTATTGTTCGATGATAAAACATGAAAATTTAGATGAGCTCCACCACAGCTTTCATCTCCGATTCACTCCATATAACATTGTGTGTGCACACCCTGTTACAAACATATTTATGTATTTTATTTAATCACTGGAGATTTGTCTTGAATTTAAACTGAAGGTGCTGCTACAGTCACAAACCAGTAGGCTACTACATTGTGTATATTGATATATAAATATATTGGTGTTAGCAGTAGCATTTTTCTTCTTTAAGAGTATGCATGTGACCTAACACATGTGCCCCTTTTTGAGGTTTCAAATTGGAAGGTTTTAATTGCACATAGCTTCTATATTTCTGACAATGCCTCTCAGCAGCCTTCTGCTGAAGCTTTAGCAGAAGTTGGTATGTCTGCCTCTACAATGATGCATTTTTCCCCTCTGAGTTTGCTACGTCCATGGCTCTAAAAAAACAAAAACAAGACTTTGTTTCTGAGGAACCGACACAAAACCTGATGTTTACAATCAATGTTTTGTCAATATTTTGTGCTGCCAGACTTCCATTGTGGCTGCACTGGATGTATCAGTGTAGTGATGTCACATTGTCTGTTCAACCATACATCTGTGAGAAAAATGCTCCATCTCAAGCATGTTGGGCTCTACATACGGGATTGTGTCACACCAACGGTCCATCCTGCTACTTTGATTTATCTTGTTTGCAACAAGGCAATAGCTGTTTTTCCTCAAAGGTTTCTTTGGCATTTCCATATAGACGCTGTTGTCCCTCCATGCTGCAGCTTTAGTTGTATGGTGGTTACGGATGTATGCACAAGGCTCATTTGTGAGTAAACACACAACGCATGGACTTCCTAAGAGAATATTTTTGCACTATTATGGTGACCTTATTATCTTTGATAAGTGTTTTTTTTTTTTTTTTTTTGAAAATGATGCAACTAGGAATGAATGAGATGATTTGAGTCTCAGCAAATGTAGGATATTTGAGGTAAAATAATTTTAACTTTCATAAGTAGAAGAGAATCCTCATTAATCTGAGTAGAGTAGCCCCCTTTCACCTCTGATGGTTTTGTTACAGAACAGACAGTGTATGATTTTTAGATGAGAAATATTCACTGCAAAATAATAATGACCATTACACAAATATAACAGATGTCTCAATCTTTGTAAAACCTTGTTACATGATGTATTTTCATTGAGCTAAGTGCAATTTCTAAGAGAAATTAGTAGCATTATGGATTGGTTAAAATATTGTACAAGGAGTGATAATGTTGATGTTTGACACGTTCTCTCTGCAAATACAGTCTGTAATCTTTGATCGGGATTACTCTGATTTTTATGTGTGTGTTTTCTTTTGGTTTTTTTTAAGATTTCTCAATGGCATCCCTGATTCGGATGGCTGTGCTAACAGCCTAAAGTGCATGTGTACAGTGTAAATGTGAACAACACTTTGGAAATGAACCTATTTAAATAAAAAGCACTCTGAAGTACAGTGATTCCTATGCTTTGCAATTAGTGACTTATTTTTAATTGTTAATGCCTTCTGCATTTATAAGACTGTAAAATGTAACAGCCCACATTCACATCTTACAAAAATAGGCTCCCCACTCACCTTTTTGCTTTTGTCACATAGTTGTATTTTTCATACCGAAAGCATTTGTATTTTTGTATATCTGTTTGTTTTCACCTTATTAGAATAAGATGTCTTAATGCTTTAATCTATATTTGATATTGCTGTTTTTTATCATACATTCTACTACCTTGTCCGTTACAAGTATATTATCCTGTTTTGGTGCAGTCCTGTACAAAATATATATTTTTTGTTATCACTGCCCCATTACTATGTCCTGGAGCAATATGCATTTTTTTCCATTGAGATCAAATCAAGATAAAACGAGCAGGAAACGGAGGTATACAAATTTGGACTAAACTGTGAAACACTGGAACACCGGGCCCTATCAAGACTTTACCCGTATACATCATGGGTATACATCATGGATGTTTTAGGTATACATCCATGCTTGGGCCCTATGCGGATGTTTACCAATATAACTTCCGTTGTGGTTTTAGTCAAACGTCAAGTTGCAAACAGCAGGCCACACTGACCTTTCGAAATAAAAGCGTAAAAATGTCCACTTATTACAAGTTTGGTATTTTTACGTACCCAGTGAAAACGTACAGGATGAGAATTTACTCCAAAGTATGTTTTGAAGAAAATACAGAAAGTGTGCTTTTTATTTGTAATTAATGGTGGTTCACAAACATTTTATTTTATAAGCAGCTGTAGGAACACCTAACATGTAATATGACCAGCTTCCTTTCAAGTACTCAAATGTGATTTTTGAGAGCGGGAATAATCATGGGGAGAGCAGGGGGTACCTAAACAGCTTGTGTTTGTTAAATTGGTCGCTTATATTGTCAGAACATTTTGACAGTAACGTTACTGGTCTCCAATTTAACCATGGGATATGGATACCAGTAATTAATCAAAGTAACGGTGGAAAACGTAGCATTAGCGCTTGCTAGGCAGTCAGTTAAGCTTAACGTTAACAGCTACAAACGACTGCCTCTCAACTCTAGGTTAGGTGACAACGTACACAGACAGCAAACAGGTGAAAAATGACGTTTGTTAAACTGTCGGCAAAATCTTAACAGTATGTTACTTAAGTGTGTTAGCTAGCTAGTTAACATACTGTGTTACAGTACCTTAGCTTGTGAGTTAATGCGTTGCCGTAAGTGACAATGGCTTTAGTCACATTAACGTTACACTGTGTACAATGTGTCTGTATAATATTTAAGCAATAGCCCACTTGAGTCCGTGATATGTTGTAATTGTATCACAGCTAATGGGCGTTTGTTCGGCCTACCCTTGCAGCTAGCACAGGCTATTTCTTTCACTTAACGCTAAAGAAAGACACACCGAACAAACTAGACCAGCAACTAACCGACCGAGGCAGCGGCAGTACAACTCTCATGAGGTAAAATTAGTAAAGTTTTTGTCAATGGAGTCTGGTTGCGTTGAAGAGATAACTGCTTCCGTTTCCCTGTCGGAAAGGGCAGGCTAAAGCAAGCGGTGAAAATATTCATAAACTTAAAGAGATACTTTGCCGATTTTAAACCAGGCATGTATCATCATGGTACTGCAATAGCTTCCCTCTGTGGCACCAGCTATCAGTTTGTTAGTGTAACGTCTTTTTTTCTCAGAGCGGAGTAACTTATTTTACAAAGAAATTAGATGTCATAGACGTTGTATATGTTTTTTTTTATTTTTTTATCACGGCTATGAACCAATCAGATTGCTTTATTTGAGCTATCCGTTTTATCATAGTATCATTTCTGTGGTGCAGGAACAGGAGCATGGCTACATCCTCAGTGGAGTACACCATTGGAGGGGTGAAGATCAACTTCCCTTGCAAGGCATACCCATCCCAGCTGGCTATGATGAATTCCGTGAGTAAACCCTTTGCCACTTAATAAACTAACCAGTTAATGTTGAGTGGACTTGCATAGCATGTGGGCCTGCTATAATTTAAAGGGAATTATTGGGTTGCCATACAAGTAATACTATGGTAGATAGGCAAACAACCATTCACACACAATACAACACACACACACCGGCAATTTAGATTTTTCAATTCACCTAACCTGCATGTCTTTGTGCTTTGGTCAAGTGGTCGAGTCCCACGCAAACACAGGGAGAACATGTAAACTCCACACAGAAAAGCCCCAGATGGCCTATTAATGTCAGTAGATATAAAATCATGCATTACTGTCTAATGGCACAGATTGATGCAGTATGTGGAACCTGAGTCAAACCCTTAGTTACTGAAGGTAAATATGATAGCTCATATATAATTGGTGAATAGAGTATACAACCTGTTTATGCCTTGGATTGTGTTGTGGGTTGTTGTCTTTAAAATGATGCACGAAAAAGGTACATATACCCTCAGAATGAAAACACCCCACTAGTACTTGAAATCGTGCAATACTATGTGTGAAGTTGTCATTTAGTGATTGTGTCTGTATCTTTTACTGCAGATCGTACGAGGGCTGAACTATGGGAACCACTGTTTGCTGGAGAGTCCCACAGGAAGTGGAAAGAGCTTGGCTTTGCTGTGCTCGGCTCTGGGATGGCAACGGGCTCAGTTTGGTATGTCTGCTCTGACTGAGGACAAAGAAACCGAAAACAATTGTATAGGCATGTAGGCCTACTTGTATCCATTAACAAATGAAAAAGCTTTGGTGCACAGATAAATTAGAGCAGAATTGTCTTATGCAGGCAGTGTCACCTAGATGTATGGCCTATAGCAGTCACTGATAGTTCTATCTGTGTTTCATTGTGTGTTGGCAGCTAAACTACAAGATGGAGGAAGCCTTGTGGAGAACAAGAGCCAGTCAGATAAAAAGTGTGGAGACTATAAGAAGTCAGATGTCGCCACCCCCTGTCGGTGTGTGTGCCACAACAATGCCAGCAGTACCGCGGCTACAATAGCAGCCACACCTGCTGTTGTGGACCTCACCGTGTCACCCTGCAAAGACACGGCACAGCCGCTACCTCCAGCCCCCGAACATAGTAAGTCCTTCATTTTCTTTGTGGTAGCATTTGAAACATGCTTAACTGTTCTTTTTGCCTGAACCAGTCTCCCCCGAAGCACAATTTAAAATAGAGAGAAATTTTTTTTTGGTTTTATTTTACTGGATTCACACCAAATGTACATGTAAACGAATGGCGTTTTTCCATTACATGGTACCTGCTCGACTCTACTCGGCTCGACTAGGCCGCCGTGCCCCGTCCTCCATTTTCTGTTGCAGATTTAGTACCACCTTGTGCCTGAGGCGAGCGTGGCTGGTCGTCATAGTGACGCCGCAGTAAACTGCCACGACCTAACGCGACACACAGAACGTCGAAGGTGTGTTGTTTTTGACTCTCGGCAGGTGGCTGTTGCCACAGCCAGAAGACAAATTTAGTTTCAAAAGAAGCTGGAGGCAGCAAAAAAAAAGGCGGATTTGTTCAAGACACCCCCCGTCTGTCGCTAGCAGTGATGACGCAGTGATTAGTGACGATTCTCTCCTACCAATCGGTAGTCTGCAGGTTCTCACGTCACCTTTTTGGTATCGCCTGAGCTCGCTTGGAACCTCGACGGAGGTTGCAGTGAGCAGAAAAAGTGTTGTTTGGCAGTACTTTCAGTCAAAAGAAGGCCATTCAAGTCGAACTATATGTTCAATTTGCAATGCCGATTTGTCTCATGGTGGCGAGGACCCTAAACAATACACAACATCACCGCTGTTAAAACATTTGCGTATGAAACATCCGAAAGAATACGAGTTGTGCATGAAGGAATCTACAGACAGCAGCCAAAATGCAGCATCTTCAGGTACGGCAAAGGAAGGACAGTCCCAGCTAAAAACTGGTGTTAACCAGACGACCATTACCAGCTTTGCTAGCCCTACACCGAACAAACGTGTTAAATGTGTTAATGGACTGAGGGTGGGAGTAGGATTCGGTTTCGGATTTGGCCGAATCTTAACCAGTGGATTCGGTATTCAGCCGAACCCCAAAAATCTGGATTCGGTGCATCCCTACTTGTGATATCAAATAAAAATAGCAATTATTTGTGGTTTTATATTTCTAGTTAATTAGTAGTTTGATTTGTGGAACTTTCTCCATGCTTTGACATTAAAAAGTCTTGTTTCTGTTCATCAGGGTAAAAAAAAAAAAAATCCTGATTACTTCCACTCCGATTAGGGGTGTAACGGTACACAGAAGTCACGGTTCGGTGCAAGTTTGGTACATGGTATTGGGAACTGGGTTAACATTTCGCCAACTGGCAAGCAACTTTGGTAAACTATTTTTGTTATAAAACTGTTACAATAGGCTATAAAACTGAGAAGCATCTTTTATGCTATGAAATTTAAAAATCCAAAATAAATACAGTAATATAAAAGAAAACGTGTGCGTTTAGAGGAGTGTTGATATGGCATATCTGGGTGATGTCGTCGAATAAGCTCTAACACGTTCTCTGTGTTTCCATTCACATACACAAAGTTGGAGCAACGCCGACACACCTTCCTCGTCTTCTACACAACGCTCTCTCCAGTGCTGTTGTACCTACGGGGAACCCACAGGCATTGTCTTCCAGTTCCAGGGTTTTTATTTGCGCTTGCCATAGTGTGACTGACTCGCACGCCAATCACCTTGTTGAGCTAAATGTCACTAAGGGCGTCCTGCTACAAGTTTCCCCACCAAACTTGCGCTTGTGAACTTTGGTTCCGTGCAACAGTCTACATACCGTGTATTCTGCGTGTGGCTATGTGCACCAGACCGTGACACCCGTACTGTTTTGTCACACACATAGCTCTGAGTGAGGTTCAACTGGAAAAAGCGGGATTGACCAGTGTTGGATTTTTGTCTCTCTTTTGTCTTTAGCATTAAGCAGCTGGTCTTAATCTTGTACCTCAAGCAATACATTTTTGCTGGTCTTTAATCTTACCATAAAATTAATTTCTGTTACTGTATCATACATTTCTTTTTTTTACCTATTGCACTGTGTTTTAGTACCGTTACCAGAGGAGTCGCAGCCCAAGGAACAGTCTATAGCCTCTCGTCTGTCTCAGAAGTTCCAGTCCCTCCTCGGCTCTGGCTGCGAGAAGGACGATGATTTCCAGCCAGATAAGAAACGCCTTCGCACTCCTGCCGAACACAAGGTCGATGCTTTGTATAAACTGTTGTACATTTATACTGAATGTACTGTATTATATATTTGACCCCGAATAGTAAAATATTCAATGCTGGGTGCCCGGATAGCTCAGTTGGTAGAGGTGGCGCCCATATATAGAGGTTTACTCCTCAACGCAGCAGACCCGGGATCAACTCCGACCTGTGGCCCTTTGCTGCATGTCGTCCCCCCTCTCTCTCTCCCCTTTCATGTCTTCAGCTGTCCTATCAAAAATAAAGGCCAAACAATAATCTTTAAAAAAATAAATATTCGACGCTTCGATCAAAGGAGCCTGATTCGACTGCCAATCTCAGGCGAATCTTCACAGAGGCGTTATGAAATGAGGGTCATGCCATTTTGGCTATGTCGGGGTGCTCAATGTCTGATTTTACATAGAACTACCTGTTTTCTCCAAATAAATAAATAAATAAATAAATAAATAAATAAATAAATAAATAAATATCAACATATAATGCTGTAAAAAAAATGTGAAAAGAAAGAAGCTTTTAATAAATCTTTTAAAAGTGCGTTAATAAATCCAACTGCCCCATGACAGATTTAATTTTCACTTTCCATGATCGATGACATCTTGGCGGCAGGGATTTAAACCTTTTTAACTGAAAATGTCTGGAAAAGAAAACCTAAAGCGGGGTTGCACTTTGAAATAGTAAAAGATGATCTAAAGTAAGATGCAAGTTGTGTGCCACCGCCTGATACAGGAGCCCATGGCAGGATCCGTCCACCCCAATGTTCACCAAATCCTGCACATCAGACCAGCAAGCCGCGGCTTTATATAGATTAAAAGGATTGTAAAATTAAGTAGAGAACGTACGCAGCAGGACAGCAGACTTTTGCTCTGTGCGTTCTGCTTCTTGTCACCGGTGGCGCGTGCCAGCTGCTGACTGCTTGAGTGACACGTGAGTGCGTGCTCCGTGCCTCTTTCAATTAATCTTCTCTACCCCTGCCCTGCACTACTTATGCAATAAGAAGCTACTCTTCTTTATGTCTGTGTCCAAATCAGTTGCATGTTTTCATACAAAAGGAGCTTGACACACAACCTTAGACCCGATAAGAAGGAGAAACGCTGCTACTTTTAAACATGATCAAAGACTTGGATATTAACAGGTTTTTGAATATGCGCAAACCGGAACCCCAGAAATATTGGCCGTTACCCCCAGAGGCCAGGTTGGCGATGGGTTCAGATATTGGTGGTTGAGTAATGTTAATGTGCAGCTCAGTGGAGTAAAGTTTCTGTGTTTGTTCCTCAGAGCTGTAAAAGGCCGCGTCTGGACCGGGGAGTGATATTCATAGATGATGATGATGATGAGCTGGGGCTGGAACATGAGCCCTCAGGTCCTCAGAGTTGGAGGTCCACAGAGCTAAACAGCCAAGCACCTGGTTTGTCCTCATCATGCTGTGTGAGTACACTGCAGACATAGATGCTGAGTTACACCAGTAATATGGCTTAACTGATACACTGGGGAATTATTGTCCATACATTTGGATAGGCATGTTTCAGAAGACATTTTGACATGTAACAGTAAAATATGCACAGTTGTCATGAAGGGGGTAAGTTGGCTATAGACCAGAGACCACAACTGTTTTTTTTGTTGTTTTTGTACCAGGCTGTAAACATGTTTAATTCTGCTGTAAAGTTGGCCATTTTAACATAGGGGTCTATAGGGATTGGCTCCCTTTTGGAGCCAGCCTCAAGTGGGCACTCTATTGGATTCATTTTTCAGCACCGGAGATTGCCGCTTGGTTGCAGCGGTATACCGGTTTTACAGGATGACAATTTACAGTTATCAAACCGTGTACATTTGCTTATCTACGGTATTGAAAAAGATATTTTATTTTCAAAAGGGAGATTTTTTTTACACATACTTTCATTTAAAAAATGGTTTCAAGTTTCAGTTATGATAAAGCGTTTGTTTAACAAAAAAAAATTGTGGAATCAATACCAAACAAATAGATCCACCGATTACAACTTTCTAGGCCGATTCCGATTTTCATAGTTAGGCCAGCCGATTCCGATTTAATTTTTTCTAACCACTTTACAGCACACGCAAATATTTATTTTCTATCGGTCTATTTTCTTTAATAGAACATTTTGCACAGAACAGAGACAATTTTTGGAACAGATCATGGATCACTATAAAATAGAACTATGTAAATTACTCCTGGTGTGGGATATTCACACACATCTAAAGGTCAACGTTAGAACCATTTCCTTCTTTTCACATCCAATATCACACTAAAAAATGTGATTTGGGTTTTTGGTGTCGTCCCTCCACGCCCTACTTTTTCCTTGCATGCGTTGCATATTGCAAACTTGTTATCTTCTGCACACACGCTGAAGAATTTCCAAACAGCTGACATGTTGCAGGTTAATTCACGAGGTTCGCTATCGGTGCAAGAATAGCGCGGACACGCGCTCACCGCTAGCGGGTACGCGCGACACACGGCGGAAAAGTTGAGAGAAAGGAAAAAGAGACTGCGTGCTGTCGCGTCCGTGTGTGCGTGCGCCCTTGAGAACTGTAACTGGTATAACTTATACGCCGGTCATGGCCGAGCACGTGAAAACGCTCCAATTCCGGTCACCGGCCGGTCTATCGGTGCATCTCTAAAAACAAATCAAATTTTATTGAATAGACCTTCCAAGGCAGACATTTTGAGTTGTTGTAGCAGTAAAAGAACATGTGTAACTAATTTTGTAAATGAGTTCAGTAAAATGTCTCAGTAAAGCCATTCCTGTGAGCCAGCATTTGCAACATCAAGGCTAGGTAAATTGGACTCCTCAATAAAATGCAGTCATCATGAATGTTATTAGTTACACCTGTGCTTTTACTGCAATGACATAAAACTTGATGTAAAAATATCTGCTGTAAAAAAAAAGGTCCAATGTGCACGCTGGGTCGCTTGTACGGTTCACCAAGACATTGAAATGAAATGGAGCCGTCCTTATTGTCATAAGTTACACATGTGCTTGTCCTGCTATGAGATGTCTGTTGTAAAAGAAAAATAATTACTTTATTAATCCCCTTTGGGTAAAGGTCTGTTTTACCAGTCGGTGTCATAAAGGGCCCACAGAAACACAGATTGGTTAACCCTCTCATGGATGTTGTTGGTCAAGTAGATTATAGCTATTTTTAGACCACAGATTTTATTTTTATTTTATCACTATGTCAGCAATGGGGTCAATATTACCATTCACTAACACCACTGGGCGGCAGTATACACCACCAAATTGACAAACACTGTGGTTAAAGTCTCAAAGATGTATAGGCTTAGAATGAGACAAATTTGAACATTGCACATACGTTTTTTATAAGTTTGTTTTAACAGAAGTTAAAGTAAATACATGCAAGGTTGATTTAAACGGTATACTAAGCTATATTTCCATAAGGTGTGTGTGTGTGTGTGTGTGTGTGTGTGTGTGTGTGTGTGTGTGTGTGTGTGTGTGTGTGTGTGTGTGTGTGTGTGTGTGTGTGTGTGTGTGTGTGTGTGTGTGTGTGTGTGTGTGTGTGTGTGTGTGTGGGAACAGCTGTTATTAGATAAAAAATTGTTTTTATTTATGATATTCTGATTTATTTTACATGAAGTCAAATGATCTACAGATTATCCATTTAAGAGATAGATCTGAGTGGATTGGATCAACAACAACAAAAGTACAACCGGAATTTAACTTATAACTATGTTCATTATCGATTACTCTGACTAATATTTTAGCGGATCCATTTTTTGGTCTATAAAATAAATAAACAAAATATATATATATAAAAAACGGTCCTTTCCAAATGATAATGAAATTTCATGCTTTTTCCGACCATCAATCTAAAAACCAAAGATTGTACGTTTACTATCGTGTATATATATCCTCACATTTGAAAAGCTCATAATGTTTGGCATCTCTGCTTGAGAAATGACTGAAACGATTAATCAATTATCAAAATAGTTGCTGATCATTTTCTGTTGATCCTCAATTAATTGGCTAGTTGTTCTAGATTTAGGCTCTAGATTTATTACAGGGCTGTTTATTGGACTGCATTAGTTTGAGTTGGGTGGGGCAAATAAACCGACAACAGAGTGTATTTCGGAGATGCGTTGCTGCAGTCAGACCCAATCAATCTAGATGCATCAAATAAAACAATCTCCTTAAAGGTATGTAGAGGCTGTTTTGGGATAATTTGAATAATCTATCTTCCTAAATAATCATAATTATTAGACCCGCTCAGCCATAGAATGCTGTTCAGAATGCAGATCTCAGGAATGGTTGAACTCTCACAACTGTGTTTTACCTTGCCACAGGTGTGTGGCTTGGATTTAGAGCTGTGGATGGTTGGAGGTGGAAAAAGAGGAGGAGGGAAAGTGAAGTCGAAAAAGCATGTCCGTCTCTGGTTTCCCTGCAGCTACATGACCCCGGCTCCTTTGTCCCGCGAGCGCTGACTGACGGCCTGAATGGGGCCCTTTGAAGCAAGCTCCAGTTTTAATTAAGAGGGTTTGCCTCGCCTGGACCGTTGATCTGTGAAAGCCACGGGGATAAATATTGAATGGGGTTCACCCGCTGGTTACTGCGCCCGAGGGATAAACAGGTGCTTTGGAGGGCAGATATTTGCCAGGGCCCCCTACCTGCAGAGTGTGGTCATATTGGGAGGGGGTGTTTGGTGTCATGTCTTCTGAGGTATTGGCTATTGAAGCCCACCCTTATTGGAATGAATTCCAAGCCCTTGAAAGCTGTGGAATGAGGAGCAAATTGGCATCCAGTGAAGGCGCCAGTGATACCTAAGTGATCCACTGCCTTCGGCCCCTCAGTGCCCTCTGACTGGCCCCCCGGAGTGTGAGATTTCCATCTCTCAGGTGTTGGCAGGGAATACAGCAACAGAAGCCTACCTGTGAATATTCTGAGGTGTTCAGTAACACCACTGACCTCTGTTCTGTCAATTCATGAAAGCTTTAGCCATTGCATACACTTACACCTGGTTCACCTACACCTGGTAGTGTAGGTATACCAAGGAAACTTAGTAAACCTGTACTTAGTAAACTTGGTATACTTGAAGAAGCTTAGTAAACCTTAAAAAAAAAAAAAAAAGACGTAGTACACCTGTCCTGTACAGTGTACCTGTAAATGTGTGTTTTAATAAGAAAACAATTCCCTCACTTAACTTTTGTTTTAAAGACAAAGCGAGGGCATTCTCATTGCTAGTGGCACCCAAGGAGCAACACCAGTGGAATTGTCTGTGCTGAAAGAACCAGTATGTTCTTGTTGCGAGCAGAGCTGGTGTCCCGTTTGCCCCTTTTGCCAGTTATCTACATTCCTTTCTAGGGGGTGTCTGCTCTGGGCTGCGGGGCCAGGCTTGAAACTTTGTTGTCCTGGCATCTCGGAAGGCAGGCGCGTAAAAGGATACTCTTGTGTCAGCTGTTTCCTGCTGCAGCTTTTGACAAGGGCCCCTATTCATCAGCAAGCCCTTCTACACTGCCCCAACCCCCCCCCCCCCACTTGCCAATGAATAAGTAATTATTGGCCATCTTGGGGCAGGATATTTGGATGGCTCTATTTAATGTGGCAGTAGCAGGTAAGGTGATCGGGCCCAGGGCCCAGGCTGCGGAGCGTAACTGTTCCAGAGGAGAGAGGTAACTTGAACTGGTGTTGGGGCCCTGCAGCACCTCTGTTTATTTTTCACATGGGCTCAGGGCTCGTTATCCCTCTTAACTCTGAAAGACGGCTCTCTAAGGGCTGTCTTTGGCCTACACTCCATCACACATTGTAATATTTGATGGGCAAACATGCTTGGAAAATCTGAGCCACCGGGTAACTCAAGCTACTCATCTGTCATCAGAAGTGCTACCTTCTGAGCCGCATCATAAGTTGCAATGCGTGACAACACATACCATTAATTTTTACTTGGAATCATTCAGGTAATTTGTTGAGGATTTAGGGATAAATTTGTTTGCCAAACTTGTGAGTTATGCTTATTCAATATTAACAAAAATATGGTAAAAACTGAAGAAAGGGGACACTTTTATTTATATATTTTTTTTTTATTTCGTCTAAAGTAGGGCTCCCATAATTCATTTCATTTGAATATTTTGGAATTACTTATGAGTTTAACTTAAATAACAATAACAAAAGACAGACTTTTTGATGATTAGCCAGCTAGCTGCAACTACGTTGTATGGATCTGGCTTTGGGTGCCTTATAACATTAGCTTTTTAAAAATTACAGATGTCTCATAGTTTGATTCTTGTTGGAAACATTTAGGATATTGTAATACACAACTTAACAAAATATATAACATAAGTATAGTCTTTTTTTTTAAGACATTTAAATGTGGATATGCCACATATTATAGCTTTAAGCACAGTTTATTTAAGATGACACAAATTGGGAGACTGTAGATTCTCATTCAAATCAGCATTATGCATAGTAAAAGATTCAGTGACAACAAGCAATTTCTAATCTTTTAGCTCGTGCCTGTGGCTTCTTTTTTTTTTTTTTAGAGCTTTATTTAAGGTTTTACAAATTACAAATTATAGGCTACATTTAAACATACATTAAACAAACAACAATCAATATAAACAATACAACAATTACAAAAATGTAACTAGTAAAACAAATTAAGCTTAAAGTGTGTCCAGAGTATGGAGAGTCTCATAAAGTGCATATAGTCTTTTGTAAAGTGCATGGAATATTTTATAAAGTGCATAGAGTGTTTTATAAAGTGCATCTAGAGTCTTTCATAAGGTGTTAAAGTTCACAAGTTCAAGGTGTCCCAAGGAAGGAGCTGTTTTTTATCCATGGTTCTTCTTCTCTTGAGCTCAGTGAGAACTTGTTTACACACATCGTCACTGTTAATGACAGTCTGTTGTGTAATCATACAGCATCGCGTTTTCCACAGCTTGATGGCTGTGGCTTCTCCTCAGTCATCAATTGCAGTCTCTGTCCTTTTCTCCTCTACAAACTTCTTTGTACATATGTGTTAGTACATTGTTACTCATATGATCACTTGATAAATCTCCCTTTTTAAAACCAGGCGGCCCAAACTTCACATACACTTCACACATTTCAAGAGCTCCCTTGCTGTTGTTAAGTCTTTGATTATTCAATTTTAGATATTCGAATAACCTCAGATGTGAAACCCTCCTATTTCGATCTTTGGACTCCTAACTAAGCAGCCAGGGAAAGATAAAGCCGTCAGCCTCACTTTTGTCTGCTGCTCCTTGAAAAAGCTAATAATTTCATCCCAACTCATTTAGTCCCTCTACTTATAGATCACACTCAAGATCATTCTCAGTCCTTCAAGTGATTCACAGTCATTTATATTTTAATATAAACCGTTACCAAATGAATATCCTTGTTCAGGTTTTCCGCAGGGTCTTAAAAGTCTAAAATTTCAAAATCAATATTTTAGGCCTTAAAAAATTCAGTTTTGTGTTCTATGTCTTAAATCATTTTAAACCGGTCTTAATTTTCCTATGTCCATGGAACACTACCTCTAGTGCTCTTTTTTTATTTTTATTATTATTATTTATATATATATTCCGTGGTTTTGAAGTTTTTTTTTTTCTTTTCTTTCAATAGTCCAAATATAATTTTGCTGTATTACGACTACAAATGAAACCAACATGCAACTTATATTGCAGCCAATCAGCTTTCCTGGTGCGAGTCTTTTGGATTGTACCACAAACATAAAACTGATTTTATTCTTCAGCTATGGGGAAGGGCAAGTTTAGCGAGACTTGGCATGATTAAAACTGAATTTAGGGCTTGGTTGATGTTGTGATAAAGGTCTTAAATTATAATTCATAATGGTCTTAAAAAGGTCTTAAAAAGTCTTAAATTTGACTTGGTGAAACCTGCAGAAACCCTGTTGTGATGTATGTGAATCATCTATCCACTGGTTGCCAGAAGGATGCAGAATGGACTCTAACTTTCATTCAACCTTTTATTTAACGAGGAAAAGTCCCATTGAGTTACAGTAACTCTTCTCCCAGGGAGTCCTGGCCAAGACTGGTGGCAAAAAAGTTTCAAAATACATAAAAGACAGGACAAAGCTTACATTCTACACCACAAATCTCTGTACATACACTATACATACTAGAACACAAACGAGACATTACACTTAACTTGAGCTAATACAGACATACAACTTAACATTTGATTTTAATATTGCTTTTTAAGATGTATATAGCATTCAGCAAGATCTTGCTGCTACCCTGTTAATATATTAGTTTCCTGTAAGTATTTTCACAGAATTTACATGCACCTACAATTTTAAAAGGAGAGGATCAGTTTAAACAGAATTTTGTGTGTTTTATGTCTCTGCGCATTCAAAGTATGGTTTCTTTCTGCAAGAAGGCATTGATTACTGTTGTTTACACTAAAGCATGTTTGCCTAAGCCTATTTAACAAATAAAATGGTAGTAAAAAAAAAAAAGTGAGAATAAGAATGTAAAAATGTCACTTTTTTTCAAAATTCAAACCGGACACACATTAATATGAAAATGGAAATATATTAACCCTTATGTGTTACTATATTTACTTTTTTGTAAATCACCTTTTTATATTAGTGCTGGATACGTGTAAATATATAGATAAGTTACTGCTACTACTGATAATATTGATAATGATATATTTTAGACTAGAAAATTATATTACGGTTACAATACTGGATTTGAGTAGTCTGTGATTGGATGGTGTACATGAGCCACTGAATAGTCAAAGAGTACACCACTTAAAAGAGCTCAACACATAAGCAGGATCAGTTTCATAAGCGTTGCCGGCTACACTTCACCTGTGGGGGTTGGAGAATTTGCCACGTCACTGAATGGCCAATTATAAAGCTGCTAGATTTTGTCAGCCGCCACAATGGTGGCCTATCATCTTTCAGACTCAAAAAGGTCATCTAGTACAGCGTGACAGGACACCTTATGTATGGATGCAGATTCTTTAGAGTATACTACAATTCTGCAGAGTATACAGTACAACACATTCTATCACAGAGCCTATTCAGGCAGTGGACAATAGTGATGAGTCTGGAGCTTTTTGTATCATAATACACTGGGTCTTCATCACCAATGTTCCTAGTTTATTTATACTTTAATTTCATTAAACGTCCATTTACGGTTTCACAATATGAGGAAAATATACGTTGAATATCGCAATAACAATATTACTTAAATAAACCAATATTCAAGTGGACTCAGTTCTGCAAATTGCTTGTTGAATTTAAAACAAATGAAAGGAAATAATTTTTTTATTGAACAAATTAAACATTGAATTGAATATAAAAGGCCCCACTTTAAAAAAGTTTGATTTTAAAGTGTTTTCTACTGATATTTTCTTTCAACTAACACAAACCGTATCTGAGGGTCTTTCACTCATGTCACAGCCTTTCACGATGTGTTTATTGCTTGCTAAGTTGATATCGCAATGACGATAAAAAAAAACAACCAATATATTATGCAGCCTTACTTTTATTCTCCAATTTAAATGCATTTGTTGAGGAGTGTCACCTCAGATTTATTTACATTTTTAACTGTTAATCCATATTCCAAACAAACGTGGTTCTGATCCATCTCTTCTCTGTGCAACATCTAAGACCCCGTTTCCAATTACCGTTTACTCCAAAAAAAAAAAGCATTACATTTGTCTTTACATTATTTAACAAGGAATTTGGGAGGGATGGAATTTACAGATTTGGCACAACTGTAAAGGACTGTTTTATCAACACAGAAATGACAATTCCTGGTATTGTGGAATTAACCTGACAAGATGTGTGACTCCTGCAGTACTGACATGTTGAAATCTAGCTGCGAACTACCTCTCAGTATTTATTTCTTTTTCTCTATCCAGTCCCCTGAACCCTGCTCCCGGTGCCCATGTGCTTCAACCAAAGACGGTGTGAAGGAGAAAGACAAAGATGGCAAAAAGAAGATTCCAAAGATCTTCTTTGGCACTCGCACACATAAACAGATAACTCAGATTACCCACGAGCTTAAGCGCACCGTTTACTCCGGTGTGCCCATGACCATCTTATCGAGTAGAGGTCACACCTGTGTCAACTCAGCGGTGGCACCTCACTCCAACCGCAATGAACGCTGCAAGGATCTGCTGGATGCCAAAGATGTGAGCATGAACACTCACGTACACGCATACATTCATACTAGGGATACTCGACTTGCTTTCCCGGGGACCACTTTTGCAAAAATAACAGGAGGCCAGGAAGCAGTTAACATTAATATTTATCAGATACAATAAATAAACATGCAAGGCCCATAACTCATCTTTCTTCGACATTCTTTATTTTAAGGTAAGATAAGATAAGCCTTCATTGTCTCCTATAGGAGAAATTTGTCTTGGGCATTAAAGAGAAACAAATGGTGACACATCGCGCATAAACACACACAATAAACATACAGTTAACCTACACAGAACATAATCATACATTATCTCATCCAATGCTTCATTGAACATCTAATAACCACACACAATACCCCCCTACCTTTCCTCACAATCACAGAAGAGAACCCACAACACATCCTCCCCCTCGTATTGCACTTCATTTTGATAATGATTGCACATTTCCCGTTAACTCAATGCAGTGGTCAATAATTTCTGTATTGCACAATGCGCAATTGCATAATACCATGTCAAATTTAACATATTAAATATTGCACCAGTACCCTATCATTGCACATCCTATAACCATAATGTTAAGTACCACAAGTCTTATTTAGTAGCATTAGTCACACATGCATCACTGCAGCCAATACACACACACATCTTTCATTATTCATTAATTTGATTGAAAGCGGCACAAATGAGAATTTGTACCTGTTAAGCTTGCCGTTTGGTAACCTGTACCTTCTGCCTGAAGGCATCAGCTCAAACTCACTATACAGGACGTGATTTGGGTCGATGGTGATTTTGAGACCCTGTTTCCTCACCGCCTCCTCGAAGAGCTCCTGAAGAGGAGTTGGTGGCATTTGGCCAATTACTTTTTCCATCCCTTTTTATCAAGTTTTGGAGCTGTGATTTTAAATTAAGTGATTTATTAGCTTAACTTATTTAACTTAATTAAATTGGTTGGCACAAGGATTGACACTAGGCCTGTATGACAGATAAAGCAGATATGTTACATTTAATAGCTGCAATTGCATTTTAGTTGTAAATGCTTTGGTCACATTTGAAAAAGTTTCTACATTAAACATGGCTGGAACCTCTTCCATCATGCAATCAAATGTTGGATTGATTCATAAACATGAACCATTAACATAAACATAACAAATGGAAAGAATTAATAGCTTGTTTTAAGCACTTTGGCACATTATATACATTCAAAGTACAAAAAAAAAATCAATCAATTTGTTTTTATTGTGAATTAGAAAATGGTCTGCGGGCCACCTGGCAATCTGGCCCGCAGGCCTATATTAAGTATCACTCCATTAAACCTATTTTACTCCACCTCTTTGATCCCTCACAGAGAATAGCAGCTGGGGTCAACTTGAATACATACGGTTCACTTCCTTTATGTAGACTTCAATTGTTAAAATTTGTCTTGCAAAGAGATCTCTAAGGTAAAGGTGAACATTGCGAACATCCGACCAGAACTAATTAACAACCTGTATGTTTGCTATAGTCCGTGACTTAGGCCAGTTCAACCCCCCCTATTTGTTGGCATCATCTTGCCTCACAAAAACCTGCTCTGGACCTGCATTGGACTCTTTTGAACCATGATTGAACCCCTTGCAGCTGGGAAATCTAACACCTCATGACACACACTTTCTCCATGGAATGAAACGGTCATCCACTGGTTACATTAGCTAGTGAATGACAACATAAAACAGACCTAAAACTGTATTAGGACTTGTTTTGATTTCTCTCCCTCTCATACATAATACTCACTTGACCCCCAAACCATCATGTACTGTGAATAGACCTTTGCTGCAGAGTTTTTCAGTCTCCCTGTAACACAAACCCACAGGTAACTACCGCTACCAGACAAAAGTCCTTCGACAATGTAGCCTCAGAGCAGCAATTATCTGAGCTGCTACAATATCCACAATTGGTCCAGCCGGCTCTTTTTGACACACTAAAATGTCAAGAACCATTGAGTGATATTTTTTTTTTTTTTTAAGAGACATTAGACACTTAAACCCCCATACTGTCCTAAAAGTGAGGCTCCTACTGCAATGAGGGCAATTACGCTGTCATTGGAGGTGTTTGCCTTCCATGGCAATTGTCTCACTTTGTCATATGAAATAGCTGGCCCAGTCAAACCCCTCACTGGAGTGGGTGTTACTGATGCTCTGTCTTTATCACCTCAGGGTCTAGTCCAGTCAGCGTTAGGTTACCACGCTGTATAGACACACAGTGATTCATACACAGAAACACACGTCGTTCAGCTAATGGCGTCTTCAATCAAAACACCTGCCCTCTCTTTTAACTGTGCTGTTAGCTGTACCGACTTCCCTAAATGGGGCTGCATGGCTGTTAATCCCTCCAACTCCCCTTTCACTGAGCAGACAGGGTTTAGTGCCAGCAAAGTGTCCACAGCCTTTATTGTCATTTTATTATTAAAAACAAAATTCAGAGTGCTACTACTGTAAGGTGCCACTAGTTTAAAATAAAATAATAAGGTATATATATAATAGATTAATGAAGTTATAAAAAAACTGCATTGAGAAATTGCACATTAAGAATATTGCATCCTTGTGAGAATTAAATCATTTCATCCAGAGATAATTATTGTGTCTGGAGGTTACGGAGTCCACAGTGTTTGTGTTTGACAGTGTCACCTCAAGCTGTTAAATCATAAAGAACAGGGTGGGATATCTGAAGCAGACACCTCTGTTGACAGTGTAATTGGGGCTTGGTACATGAGATGCTGCTTCTTTACACTTTCTTCTACGTTCACTGTATGAGTGTCAGGACGTGTAATCCACTTCAATAGCTGGAACACCTGATCACAGGGAGCCTCTGAAATGCTGTGTCACCTCTGGTTATATTGGAGACAAGAAGAGAAGAAAAGAAATTAAACGGTGCGGTTATCTCACAAATTTAAGAATTTCTAATGTTGCACATTTTAAACTAAATTAGTTGTGCCACATAAAAAGGAAGATAACATATTAAACATTCAAGCTGCTATTAGTTGATAGTTAAACATGTTTTCATACAATTTGAATGCCAAAAATGTAAAGGTTTCAGTGTTTTCCCATTATATTATTCTTGGGAGGGTTGAAAGACATTGAATTGAAAGTACAGTTAGAGCTGCAACAATGATTCGATTAGTCAATTGACAGTATCTGCAACTAGATCGGTCAACGATTAATTTAGTAATTTTTTTTAAGAAGAAAAGACCAATATTCAGAGTTTATTAATATTCAGTATCCAACGCTGTCCAAACTGCTCCAAATTCCAAACGCCAAGTTCATTGGGTACTGCGGAAGACAAGTGTAAGGTAGATCGGATGAACTGTTCTCAAGATATTAATATAAGACAACGGACACGCAAACGTACACATACAGAGATTCCTCGATTTATAGTTAGATCATCAATTAAAAATGGATTAATTTCAATTGTTATCTGGTTTGTTTTGTGGGTGAGTGAAGTAAGCGCTTGTGGGACAGGCCTCATTGAAAGCAGTGGCGCTGATATTGTCAATGGTCTTTAGGTTTATACTGAATCCAGGACACTTCTTGGGCCAGTTGGTGGCACTGTTTAGCTGTGTGTTATATCTCTATTTCTGCCAGTGACTTAGCACTCTTAGCTCACCTGGTAGAGCGTGTTCATCATGTATGGCTGAGTCCTTACTGCAGCGGCCCAGGTTTGTTTCCAGCCTTAGCTGCATGTCATCTCCCTCTCTATATCTCTAGCTATGACAAAAAAATTACATCTTTAAAAGAAATCTGGTCCATTCGTCCCCAAAGTGCATGCAGATCAGTGAATGTATGTACCTGTGACAATTGCTACATGTTATGTTTCGTTAAGTTCCTGCATTGAAAAAGGACTGTATGTGTGTCAGACTACATGTTCCATGATCCATTGAATGCTGCTGACTTTGAGTGAATAATTTGTATATTGCAGGGCAAGTCATGCCACTACTACCATGGTGTCCAGAGGATGCGGGACCAGTGCACTCTACAGCGGGTCCACGGACTCCATGATGCCTGGGACATTGAGGACATTGTCGCACTGGGCAAACGGCTCCGGTCATGCTCCTACTATGCTGCCCGTGAACTTATGCAGGACGCCTTGATCATCTTCTGCCCATACAACTACCTGCTGGACCCAATGATCAGAGAGAGTGTAAGTAGAGTTTGGACGAGAGGGTGAAGAAATTATAGAACAATCAGGGAAAGGAGCAACAAGATAAGTTTAGTTCATAACAAAGGACCAGATCATTTGAAGAGTTAAGGGATACTCTCTACTTACTCTCTTGCTTTCAATTTACCAATTTTCACCAGATGGAGATCGATCTGGCAGGCCAGATCGTTGTGCTGGACGAGGCCCACAACATTGAGGACTGTGCGAGGGAGAGTGCCAGCTACACTTTAGACCACAACAGTCTGCTGATGTCCAGGGACGAGCTTGATGGCATGGTCAGCAGCAACATCAGACGCTCCAAACACGAGACACTAAGGAACTTCTGCTATAGTCTGATCAAGTTAGTGATTCATCGACTTCATTTTTGCTCATCTGTAGTTCTCATATTCTTAGTACATATTAACTGTGGATGTATCTTTGTCCATGGTGTAGCTGGATCCAGGAGAGCCAAAGCCTGATGTCTGAACGGGGATATGAGAGTGCCTGTAAAGTCTGGAATGGGAAGGATATACTGGGCATCTTTCATAACCTGGGCATCACTGCTGACACCTTCAGCATCCTTAAGGTACACCAAATACCTTTGCTCTTCTTGTAGACTTTTGAGGTTTACCACATTTACCAGTGCAGGAGGGTGTAAGGGCCCACTGTGTAATGGGACAGCACTCTGGCTTATAGTTTTGGTATATTGGTATGATAACTTCATTTTACAGCATTTAATGCAGAAAAAAGATGGCTGGTTAATTTTGAAATGGTTCCATGTGCTCTCATTTATTTATGGTAATAAATGAAAAGAGGAATATTTAAATATAGCTGCGTGTTCTTATTTGGTTGAAGATGTTCTCTGATTATTGACAGCACTGTTTTTGTTTTTTCTTCTAACATGTCTTCCACTGTCTTACTTTGCGACAGCAAAACTTGGCAGCAGTATTGGAGAAAGAGGAGCGTGTCGGTTTGGTCAATGGTAGAGAGGATATGGTTCAGATCCCAACCATCAGCTCAGCTACCTCCACTGTCCTCAAAAACCTCTTCATGGTGCTTGGCTTTATCTACTCCACTGAGGACAACTGCAGGTCAGAGACAAACCAAAGAAGTCTGACCAAAATCCTAAGTCATGCCAGTGTCTCAGATGAACCACTGTAAAGGGTATAGGATTGAACGATGGCTCGGTTCTCTGTGTATCTGTAGGTTTGCTGAGGACTACCGGGTAGCTCTGCAGAAAAGCTATGCTTGGACAAACCAGGTCCCACCTGATGCCGCTGACGCCCAGGGCTTTATCGTTCGGCCACGCTACAGACAACGCCAGAGCGTCCGAGTCAAGACAGAAGTCCTGACACTCAGCTTCTGGTGCCTTAACCCCGCCGTGGTGAGAGGTTAGAGATGGCACACCTTGCCATGTAGGCCGTTACTGAAGTCTATAAAAATATATGGTTACACTTTACTTGAAGGTATCTACATAAGAGTGACATGACACTGTCATAACCGTGTCAAAAACATTATAAACAAGTCATAACGCTTCTGCCGGTAAGTGTCATTCGGTTTTTGTCATGACCAGTTAGGGTTAGGGTTCATGTGTCATGACAGTGTCATGTGTTCATGACACTGTCATGTCACTCTTATGTAGATACCTTCAAGTAAAGTGTTACCAAATATATTTATGACTTAAATTACTTTAAAGCACATGTGTCAAACTCAAGGCCCGCAGGCCAAATCCGGCCCGTGGCAGATTTAGATCTGGCTCGTATATCAATTTGGGTTCACAATAAATTTTGGCCCTCCTAGGAAACACAGGAAAGTGTTTTTTAAACTGCAATTACGTGACATTCAAAGCAGACATATGGCAGATTTGCCAACTCTGAGACTCCGATATTCCCCCAGAAGCAGAGAGAGAGTTTTCATATTCAGACTGAGAAACAGGTTGTTGTTAAAATAAATGAATCATTGTTTTGCTTGATTTGCTATATTCTACGATGGCTAAGGAACTCTTTTGATGACTTTTGTAGGGCTTCATGTCAACAAAAATGTGACAAAAAGTGCACAAAAATGTCGGAAAAAGCTACAAATTTACAAAAAGGTGACAAATGTCTGAGAAAGCCACAAAAAAGTCGGATCAAAAATGAAGAAAAAAGCTAGCAAAATGTAAAAAAAAAAAAAAAAAAGTGACATGCAGTAACAAAAGCACGTCAATAAACTCTACATGTCTGGCCCTCGGTGTGATTCTCTCTTTCTAGTGTGGCCCTTAGTGAAAATGATTTTGACACCCCTGCTTTAAAGGGTATAAAATTAAGGTTACCTGCTAAGTGCTGGTAACATTTCCACCGTTCCACCCGTGATATTATAAGTTTTGATATGTTTATGGCATACATTACAGCTGAAACACCCCTTGGAGGTTTATTGTGTCTGTATCTTTCAGGCTTTCTCTAGTTTGAGTAAGTCGGTGCACAGCATTGTGCTGACATCAGGAACCCTGTCACCCATGGGCTCGTTCTCTTCTGAACTTGGGGTGAAATTCTCCATCCAGCTGGAGGCCAACCATGTTATCAACAAGTCCCAGGTCAGTAGGTTAACCTATATCACTGAGCCTCTGGGAACAACGCCACGTGCACATTTTGGCTCGTCTGACAAAGTGTATTACTGTAAAAGGGGAAATTTAGCTGCTTGATTCCTCGATGTCTGATTCGCTAATATCACTCTGATTTATGACTTGAATTTAAAACATCCCTCCAGTGACCTCAGGACTTATTGAAATCCCTAAGCTTCCTAAAAGCTACATCTCAGAAGGAGACGTATGATTATCTCCGTCAGTCTCGGTCAACATGAGGTCCAGGTCTTCAAAAGGTTAATCGCTGTGTCTGTATCAGCAGGTAGATGTCTGACATGACCGCTAAAGGTGTATCAAACAATCGAAAACTTTAACCTTGTATTTGCTCCACATCTGTCACAGTGCCACCTTTGTCCAGCAGATGTCACACTCTAACCATATAATTTATTTTATTTTATTTTATTTGCAATAATACTCATCTGCAGGCCTGAGAACTATGAGCTATGGATATTCAGGGGTTGATGACATTAAATATGTTGCAGATTAGGGCTGCTCGATTATGGAAAAAAAATCATAATCACGATTATTTTGGTCAAAATTGAAATGATGAAGTTAAACAAATCAACAGTGAAAACACCTTCAACTGTGAAATTTCCCTTTTAATATTTTTCCTGCTGGTGCTTTTTTTCTGATTTAGAACACGACAAAATAAGAGTTAACTTGCAAAACGTAATGTGCAAAGTTATCGTTTTTGTGATCGTTAGGAGCCAAAATCGTGATCACGATGAAACATTCGATTCATTGGACAGCTCTAGATTCTCTAGATCACAAATCATAACGGTTGTTGTTGGACTCGAGTGGAAATAAGAATCAAGACAATATCAACTTTGACTTATGATTCAGAGTCCCCACTACTCTGCCAGTGCACATGAGAATGAAACAAAAGGTTTTTCAAAAGGCCCATAATGATACTAGGAAATATTTGCGTTTGGACCTTTGGATCACACATTTTTGGGCCAACGTGATAATGCCCAGATATATTTATCCTATGAAGTATATTGGTGATATGAACTTTCTAATGCCCTCTCTTCAGGTTTGGGTGGGCACTGTTGGTTCAGGACCCCAAGGCAGAAAACTCTGTGCCACCTTCCAACATACTGAAACGTATGCCTTCCAGGACGAGGTGGGTGCGCTGATTCTCCATGTCTGCCAGGTCGTGTCCAAGGGTGTGCTCTGCTTTTTGCCTTCCTACAAGGTAAATATACCACTAAGACATATTCTACTAAAACTGGAAACGCAGGCTGTGAAATTCCTGGTCTGAAGGAATAAGAGTTTGATATGTGTGATACTGTTAATAAATCTCAACACTACATGTCCTGGCACTTTCCAGAATAACATTGGTTAGCTATTGTGGTGTGCAGTACAAGTTTGAAAAAAGGTCAGAAATTCTAAGTTTGACATTTCCAGCAGATGTAGTCTGAGTCTCAGCAGTGTCAAAACCTTTGTGAACAAGGTTTATAAATTGCCAGTGTATAAGACACTTGGACCATTAAAAAAAATCTTTGATTTGTTAATTCAACTCTGCAGTCATTTTTAAAATTGGATTATCACTCTTAAGTAAAAAAAAAATAAAAAAAAATCCCCTCCCCTTGGTAAAGCACCTTGTACTCATTTGGTAAAATGTGCTATACAAACTGTATTTATCAGGTGTCACAGCCCAGCTTCAGTGAGCTAGACAAAGAGGGAGACCACAAAGTCATTTAAAGTACTGATTTAAACAATATTTTATATTTGAAACAGTGATAATAGCAACAAGTGAATCTGAGTCTGTAAGTCAGCGGTTGCAGTGTTGAATGTATGTGCCTTGTGAAGGCAAAACGATGAGTAGAAGCAAGCAAACCAAAATGTATATGATAATGTTGGTGAGAGAGAGAGAGAGAGAGAGAGAGAGAATGAGCCCATTCTGCCCAGGTGCATGACATCAGGTTAGATGGCCCCGCCCACCTCTACCTGCAGACAAGCTGCAAAGGAAAAAAACGTAGTAAGGCGGTCATGTGTTGGAGGGCTATTTTACTACTAAGTGGTGGTGGATTGTTTGCAGTTATAACATTCATTTCCACATTCTACCACTGGGAGGAGCTAGAGACCACAAATTGGAGTCATGTCCAGTGTTTGTTGTTTTGAAGGTATTTAACTCGCCTTGCAAAACAAGTAACCATTTTCAAAGCCTATACTGGATTCCAATAGATCCCACTGCTAAGAAGCAGCTGTTGGTGGGGTTATATGTTACAATAGGTCACTACTAATCAATAGAGGTACCTGTTAAATGCCGTCATCCCCATGCCACTGTATCCTCTTTCAGTTAATGAGGGTGCTTCTGAGAGCGCACTCATAGACACTTTGTCCCCCTTTGTTTGTTATGCATTTTTGTTCATGAATAATTCATGTCCACTGTAGTTCAGTTGTCACATTAGCTTATTCAGGGACAAGTGGATTTCATTTATTATTGTGTGTTTGTCCACATTGCACATGTTACGTGTAACTTTTGGTCAATGAACATACTTATTGAGGCATACACAATACATTTGAGTTAAAGTCGTGAAAAAAATCACTTTAAATTGATTTTATAATGCAGCGGTTCACCACCATTTTGCCTAGCAGCCCCTTAAAATGAAGAACTCTCCACTTTAATCCCATTGTCAGCCCTTATGACCAGTTTAACACCCCGCCCTCATTTTCATTTGTATAGATTTTAGAGGTAATGTTTTCAAGTAATTCACAGGAAAAAAGGAAGAGTAGAGAAATGTCTGAACATTTTATAATCTTTATGTAGCATAATTGTTTTTTTCAGCTTTCCAATTATTAAAATATTAAATTTGACAAATTTGATTAAAGTTACAGCAGTGAAAAATGTCCCGTCTGCTTTTCCTAACACACTGTGTCTATGTATGTATGTATGTATGTATGTATGTATGTATGTATGTATGTATGTATGTATGACATTTTTAAGCTCATGATTATATATAAGGCATTTTGAACTTCTTTTTGTGCTGTTTTACGCTCACATCCTGTTTCATCCGAAAGTATATTTGTATCATGAAAGCCAGGCATCATTGACATACTATTTTGCTGTGATGAGTCAATTTCATGTTAGAAGGACACATCATTTTGCATCAAACGGTGGACCTTTACGGTTGTGTGTTGCCCTTGGCAAATTTAGTTTTTGCCTTTGGCATATTTGCGTGGTTCGTGTTTGACTTGTATTTCAAGGCGTCACATGTAGTGATCATTGGTTTGATTTCTCTGCAGTCCTCGTTTGCTTGCTATCCAGTTGCATTCTCAAACAGCTGATGACACAGCCATGAAAACAGCAAAGGAAAGCTAAGACTCTGGGCCTTGTTGTTTTCTCATTTTACCTTCCTTTTTGTCAGCCTGTGATGCCAGCCGAGGAGTGACTATGAGCTGTGGGATGTTTTTTTATTATTGATAGCCATGTAGGAGTCTTCTATCTCTCTCGCTATGCTGATGCATAAATATTTAATCTGCAGTCAGCTCTTAAAGATGAGGAGATGAGGGGATATGAAGGGCTGGGGTATTAATTGGAGCCCGTGGAGGCCTTGTTGGTGCCGCTGAGTCCCGTCTTCTCTGTGATGTTTGTGTGTGTGTGAGCAACACAGAAAGGATAGGTCATCTTCAGACATCCCTGTTCAGTGTGTCTAGGTGATGGCTATCAGCCCCTCATACACAGCAGCTCAGAGAGAGCAGTGAGGTGAACAGGCCTGCAGGGTCAAGGAGGTTTACCTCAAGGCTTGTTCTCTGCCTTTACATACATTTTTTCAATTCAATTTTATTTATAGTGTCAAATCATAGCAGAAGTTATCTCAGGACACTTTACAGATAGAGTAGGTCAAGACCCAACAATTCCCACAAGAGCAAGCACACATAAATGCAAAAAGTCTAAAGGACACCCTGCAGGATGTTTAGCTCAATTTCATATCTTCTTATAGCAGGTAGAATAACAACACAAGTAATAAAATCAATCAAAGTCTGACTTTTTTGGTCGGCGTTGATAAATTAAATGTTCATGTTTCTGTAGCTAAAGTTGTGATTTCCCAGAAATGGCATTGGTGCACCGCAGTCAACTGAGTTAAAAGAAAAACTCAAGAGACTGTACATTTCTTTTATTTATTTATTTAATTTTTTTTAAAGATACATGCACACAGAGTATGCCTGTAATCATGGTCACACACACACTTTCCCAGAGAGCCTGCACCAGTGCTGTGGTTTTGTAGCACTTTAGCCTCAACAGCCCCCCAGTTAATGCCCATTAAAACCACAGCGGGCCCTGCCGTCTGGCCCCAGCCGCCAAAGGAAGGGACCAATGCTCCACTGGAGAAGGGGACTGATGGTTTATTAAAAAAAGTGGGGTTTTGCAGAGGTGGAAAGATGGCGGGGAATACAAGATGCTTTTAAAGGAGATTGAGATAAGGGCCATTAGGTGATGTCGCCTCGCTGTCTGTGTGAAGACGCACCCAGCGCTGGCGCCTGGGCTCTGCCGAGCGTGTGTCAAATCAAAGTCAAACCGGACTGCAGGGTGAACCACCCGCAAGCACATACTGTCCTCAGCAGCTCCGAGGCATCTGAAGCACCAATCACAAAGCTCCTGAAGTACTTGTATCTCAAAGTGAGACTGTTTATGTCTGTGTTTGGGAGCATATTAGATTCATGGGTCAATTTGCCCAGTGTAGCATATCCCTCATGATTTTTTTTTTTTAGAGCTGAGGTGATGTTTTATATGAGTTTTTACAGTGGAAACTTCAGGATTACTGCTGTGTGACTAAGCTGGAGCTTTTTTGGGAGGCTTAGAGTTTCAGATTTAACAGGTTAAATGTAGCCTCATTCACCTCGTTGTTCTGATACCTCCTTCAGCCATCAGTTTGTGGCTGTCAATGTGTATAATTAAACATAATGTGGAAACTAGTGATGATGGAAGAAGGAATGCAGGCTTTAACAATTAATCTGTATTTTCAAAACCAATTATTTGATAACCAGAACAGTTTTTCAGGTATGTAGAGAATAGCTAATGGGGAAGCTGACTATATACAGTGTTTACTGTATATAAGGAGAATGTAATACTGTAAACCAAAACAAATGCATTGCTAAAGGAAAAGGCTGCTAATGTTTTATAGTTTTCCTATTCTACTAACGTGTGGGTGACACGTTTGTGTGATACGCCTTTTATATATCTTATTCCTCTGTGACATGGAGCTCCATTGTTGTCCAAAAAGTAGTAAAACACATCAATGAGCCACACTGTTGCACTGGGTGACCTGTTCCTTCATTACCATGAACACACACTCCTGTAGATTATTTTTGATTCAATGCTACTTACACCGTCCTGCTGGCAGAAATGCTTGTTAGCTCAACAAATCACCAATAGTCACCAACAAATGTACCGTTTACTCCTGCCTGAGTAATATTTGTTAAAAACTACATTGAGCAGTGCCTTAGGGAATTGCTTTGCCTTTTTATTTTTATTTTTTATTTTTTTTACATATTCCTCTTCAGTAGGAACCAATGGGCTTGTGGATGAGTGGCACAGACAGCATATTGAAATCAGAAAGTATTGAGAGACTAACACATTGTTGTTTTTGTCTGTTCATGGGATTTCTTGACAATAGGAAAAATATAGAATATCGGCAGCCTTTAAGATTATTAGATGGCATTTACATCTTTGTTAAAAGTTTTTTCAAATAACATGTTTTTGTTAGATCATGTGGCCAATAGTAAGTTATAATATATGTTTATTGTCAGTGCATTTGATTGACATTCTATCACATTTTATCAAACTGTTATCACTTGCTACACAATTGGTTGTAGAGGAGTGATCATTTTATACACTAATATTGTAATTTAACACACAGTCTAGGAAGTTATATATTTTTAATAATAAATCTGCATAATCTGAAATTCTCCCATATATAGACTTAGATTCCACTCAGTTTAATAATTAATATTTTTTAAAAGAGGAAAAGGAAGCCCTCATCAGCGACTGTCTTCTTCTCTCGGCAGCAGGCGGTGTTTCGGCAGCGTTCTGTCGTCACCCCCGGTGTGGCTGGGATGAGTAGAGCAGACGACAAGGGAACAGTGTCAGGCCAGAGGTGGCAGGTGGCTTCTTGCCACCAGTCTTGGCGTGATGGTTACTGTGATATTTTGGGGCTGAATAATTTATGCCGCAACAACACGTCTCCCCTCGCCACTGCGAAATGTGGCTCCTGGCTGCATGTTTCATTAATGCCGTCGCCTCCATACCCCTTCCATAATTCAGCAGGCACTAGAGGAGCTGCGATGTGTCGCCACACAGCTCACTGACACCGGGGACACAGGGAAGGAGATAGAGAGAGGCCAGATGCAGAGGAGGTGAAAGATGGGGAGATAGTAAGGGGGGGAAGAGACGGGAAGTGTAAAAGTGCGAGAGAGTACAGTTCACTGCGTCTATTTAATTGTTTCACCACATAGTCCCAATTGGCAGAAAGATCTGGCCCACTTAACAATGTCACTGGCAGTGGCTGACTATAGCACCTACTATGCCTGGAAAAGGCAATAAATTATTCACACTTTGTTGTACCCTATGTGCTAAATACTGCTCATTCCCATTTAACGGACACTTTATTAGGTACACCTGTTCAACTCAAATATCTAATCAGCCAATCATGTGGTGGCATTTAGTATGGCTGGGTGATATGAAGAAAATCAAATATCACGATATTTTCTGACCAAATACCTCGATATCGATACCGCAACGATATTGTAGTGTTGACTATTGGTGCTTTCACAAAATATTTACACAATGAGATTTTAGATAAATAATCATCAGTAATGTGGATATAATGACTAAGTGGGTAAAGGCAAATAATAGAGCAGTTACAACAGTCTCGTAATTTCAGAAAAGGACATCACTTTACTGTAATGCAGCCTTTAAACCAGGAAAAGAGAACACTTATGCCATATTACGATATACCAAAATTTAAGACGATATCTAGTCTCATATCACGATATCGATATAATATCGATATATTGCCCAGCTCTAGCATTTAGGCATCTAGATTTGGTCAAGATAATCCGCTGAAGTTCAAACTAAGCATCAGGATGGGGAAGAAAAGATGATTTAAGTGACTTTAAACGTGACATGATTGTTGGTGCCAGACGGGCTGGATTGAGTATTGCTGATCTACTGGGATTTTCATGCACAACCATCTCTAGGGTTTTACAAATTACAAAGAATGGCCTGTAAAAATATCCAGTAAGCGGTACTTCCTGGCGAAAATGCCTTGTTGATGGCAGCAGTGTTATATTACCACCAATCCTTAAAAAGTCTTGAAAAGTCTTAAATTGAGTTCCCAACTGGGAAAATTCACACTGCATTAACATTGTGAGAGAGGGTATTCATTGGAGGAGGTCTGCGCTCTCCAAGTGCCCTTGTAGTTTTTAATTATTTAAATGTTGAGGTCATGCCTAGTTGCATGAGAAATATTTCCCCAGAGGATTCACTTTTTTTTTTTAAATGGTTTGGTCTTCCGGTCGCGACTCAGTCCAGCTCTTTCTTTTTTTGTATTGATTGGTTTTCCACAGGCCACCTGCTCTCACGAAGGTAACAGGGTTAAAGAAGTACAAACAATACTATAGATGATGCTAAGCTAAAAACAGTTGGCCAGGGGGTTTCAGAGAAACCACAAAGCCCTATGTTATTTCTGATAGTTGCTCAAATCTGGATAATGATGTTTTTAGTGTGGAGCAGCAACGGCAAATATGCGACATGAAGGAGAGAATGTAAATGGACTGGATTTGCAGTATGTGGTGCTTTTCTAGTCTTAACGACTACTCAAAGCGCTTTTACATAGTACAGGCACCATTCACACACATTCATACACTGGTGGCCGAGGCTGCCATACGAGGTGCCATCTCGTCAGATAAACATTCACACACCTACGGCACAGCATCGGGAGCAATTCGGGGTTCAGTGTCTTGCCTATTACACCACCTCTAACACCTGAACCACAGCCACCCGAGAAGTTTTAACTTGATGACAAGCTGGAGTTGACAGATTTAATGAACTCTTAAAGTGGATGAAAGAAGGATATACTGTAACATGTACTGTATGTGTCTTAAAACATGTTTATTTCTAAAATACAGTAGAATGTAATTTCTAGTGCTTAATCTATCTAGCTATATACAAAAGTTGCCATACTACAGAATGTTTAATGGGCAGGCCTTAAACAACTGCTTCCTGCGATTATATTAAGTTATATGAAGAGGAGTGTATTTTACTTAAAAAAGAAGTGTGAAATAACTGAAAACATGTCTTATATTTTAGATTCTTCAAAGTAGCCAACCTTTGCTTTTTTATTAATAAGAGAACACCAAGGGTTTGCAGCGCTATCAAAAAAAGGAAAGGGCGGCTACTTTGAAGAATCTAAAATATAAGACATGTTTTCAGTAATTTCACACTTTTTTGTTAAGTATATAATTCCATATGTGTTCATTCATAGTTTTGATGCCTTCAGTGAGAATCTACAATGTAAATAGTCATGAAAATAAAGGAAATGCATTGAATGAGTAGGTGTGTCCAAACTTTTGGCCTGTACTGTATATATAATATAAAGAAGAAGATGATAAATAAGAACATGTATGTTTGAGTACAGGCAAGAAAACCAAACCTATCTTAAATTCCAGTAACTGATTCAAATAATTCAATTTCCATGTTCAAAAAGAAATAGGAACCAGTTAAAAAAAATCTTTTCTGATCTTACCCCCCTTTTCTATTTTTTTAATACTTTTTAATATATATATTTTTTAATTCTTCACTGTTGAGCCTATAGATTTGAATTTTATAACCCAGCCCAGTCTGCCAACTAAACACCATGTCTCTGTCAGATGTTGCCCCTAAATTATTCATCAAAGTGCTCATGTAATTTTTGTGTCTGTAATTTCTGTGTTAAAGTGTCTATTGCTCACATGCTGAAAGCCTTTGCTGAAGGTGCTAAAGATCCGTTTGACTGCATAGTATAATGTTCTGCTTCACACCTACATCCGTGCAGTTTTATTTATCAGACCAGTCTCGGGATGTTCATGGCCTATGTTAATGCTGATGGGGGCAGTAAAAGTAACACTTTGGTTGAAGTCTAATATAAATGGATGAATCCGACAAACACAGTTTAAACCAGCAGTTAAACATACATTTCCTGTTTTGATATGAGAATTGGATGGTTAAAACATTTGATGATTGTTGTCTTGAGCAGCTGTAGTCTTGGGCTTTTCAAACCATAATTTTAAGATTTTACCAAGAAAAAACAAAACGTAGTGATTTTTCCTCCATATTGTTTGCCTTTTGGAATCAGCTCCTTTCCAAGTGCAGCCTGGCAGATAATGGCTGTTTTGTTTAGTAGTAGATCTGCTTAAAGTACATAACATGAATTATTCATCTCTCGCTCAAGATTGCACTGGAAAGCTATTGGAGGACAAACTGTTTGCTGAGTTGAAGACGCACGTAAGGGGGGTTCTTGTCGATGTAACACTGCATATTTAGTGAATGTGCCATGTTTTATTGATGCAAACGTCCTGGCCCTCACTTGCTGTAGGAGGCATCAAACTGATGAAATTTTTCCCCATGCTTCATTTCACCACTATGAGGCATTCACACTGGCATGCAAAAAAGTATCAACACTCTCATACTGTCTCATTTCCCTGTCTGCCTTTGTTGTTTTCCTCTGTACTGCACATAACCCGCAGGGTAAATTTCGGTTTAACTTTGTGTGGTGTTTTTGAGGAACACTTGAGTTGGCTGTTTATTCAGGTAAATAGAATAGGTGTCATGATGGGGACAGGATGTCAGTGAATACTCCCCATCTTTGTCTTGCTCAGGCTGTACAGCTTAACACTATTAGCCTGTTAAGAAGTTTCTGCTGACAATAAGAAAACTTCTACTTGACCCTTCTAACACATTTCCAAGCCAGTGAAGCTGCTCTTTGATTGTGAAGCCGTGCTTAGTCAAGGATATAATCTGCACAGCACAGACATGAGTGGGGCCATGCTAGGATGAGGGCTTTTAGATCAATGTGCCTCTCCTGAGAGCTGATGACTTTTTGCACTAACAATAGTACAGGAGCAGTGATTTTATTTCAAAGGGGATCTAAACACATCAGCTCTCTGCCAAATACAAGTAAAGAAAAGAAATCCAAGCAGTGTGAGGACACGGAAGCAAACATTGGTAGCTAAATGCTTCCTGTTCTTTGTTTCAAGCTTAATGTTTCAGACTAGGAAAGTGTCATAATGTGTTACAAGCATCTGATGGAGCAGATATGCTCCTATTTTGATTAATCCAGCTGTCTACATAGGCCAAGTTGCGGCATATTTTTCACACTTCAAAGACTATTTTTCGTGCGTAACTATGGTGATTGTGTGTTGCGCTTTGAGTGCTGATGAAACAGGGGTGACCTACACTCAGTACTGGGCCTTAACACATCCTGTGACACCGATTGAGCTCTGAAGCTGCTGCTCTGCTAAAGTGCTGCTCACACTGTACTAAACCCAAGTATCGTACAAACAAAAATGTTGACTTCATGATAGGGCTGTGCAATTAATTGAAATTTTATCGTGATTATGATTTCTGCTACCAATGATCACAAAAACAGAATAATCGAGAACAACTATTATTTAGCTCATTACGTTTTTGCAAGTAAACTCTTATTTTGTCTTGTGTTCTGAATGAAAAAAATTAAGTTTAAATAGGAAAAGTATTAAGGCAAATTTCACAGTTGTATGTGTTTTTTTTACTGTTTATTTATTTAACTAGAAAATAGATGCTGCTTTTAGTTAGCCATGTTGTAGGTTCACTCTTATGATTCAGTTTCTATGTGATCAATTTCCACTTGGAAATAAACCTCAGCAAGCATATGTTTTAACATTATACCTTCTGTGATTTGCTCAGATGCTGGACAAGCTGCGAGACCGATGGACCAACACTGGTCTCTGGGAGAAGCTAGAACAACGGAAAGTCGTGATCACAGAGCCCCGCGGTGGTGGCAAGGGGGATTTTGACGAACTTCTTCAGATGTACTACGATGCCATCAAGTGCTGTGAGGAAAGAGGTGAGACATCACACTGACCTTTGGACCAGCAGATGGTTTTGTTACATCACACTGTAAAGCTTGATGTCTGTAAATTATTTTGTAAATGCATTTGTTTGATCTAGTCTGCGTTCAGCTTTGGGGACAAAGAGGACATAAGAATTGCAAGACCATTACCTTTTCTGAAGAACCCATCATGTTTTTATCCTTGGTGTTAGCAACTGCATGGGGGAGGGGTGGGGGTGGTGCGTGTGGATGCTCCGACAGTGTTGTTGTCATTACTTAGAATTATTCATGGGGGCGACAGAAACTACGCACTATAGCTTTAAATAGTAATTTGTACAGCTGCACCAACGCTGACATCTTAATTTACAATAGAATAGTTTGAGTAATTGTTCTGAGTTCTACTTTATATTACTTGTCATTTACAGTATTGATATATATATATACTGTATGGTATTTCTTTGTTATAGATGGTGCACTGCTGATTGCGGTCTGTAGGGGTAAAGTGAGTGAAGGACTAGACTTTACTGATGACAATGCCAGGGCAGTGGTCACCATTGGAATTCCCTTCCCAAACATCAAAGACCTCCAAGTAAGTACGTTCTGTCGACCTGAACAACCTGGAACTTTCCTGCACATGGTCTGGGAGTGTGAACAGGTGCAGGAGTTCTGGAATAAAACAACATCAATTAAAGCTGCGAGCAGCGATGGACGGGCCCTCGCGCCTCTGTGTGCGTCGGGGTTACCGGCGGACGCCGCTCCTTGCGAGCGTGCATTCGCGCGGCGCTGAGACGCCGCAAATCGTCACCAATGAAAAGGGGGCGGGTCAAACCATCACCAATGAAGAAGGAAGTCTTTGCTGAGTTCAATGATACCTCACACAAGGGTATACCTTAAACGGTTCAAATGTTATGAAAGGGGGCGTGGCCTGAGTAAGTGGGCGTGGTCATATTATAGGGGGCAGCTCAGTATCACACGTAGACCACACATTCTGAGTTTTATGCAAATCGGATGATGTTTGTCATATAAGGTGCATTTCCTGTGGCCGGGGGGGGGCGCTATGACCAAAAGTAAATTTTGGCCTGTAGGTGTCCTCAGGCATGGACCCTTGTCAATCTTGAGAAATTTCGGGCAGATACGACAACGTACACTCAAGTTATAACAACTTCTTTGTTCATCTCTAAACACTCAAAATGGCCGCACGCACGCCCACACCGTCTGACGACGAAAGTTTTTCTTTTAATAACTTTTCATCGTTAAGGTGTTGGGATGGTACAGACCAAGTTTGAAGTCCATCGGATGAAATCTGTAGGAGGAGTTCGTTAAAGTATAGCACCTTGACTTTTAAGCCTACTTCCTGTTGCCACTAGGGGGCGCTATGACTTTAAGTAAATATCGGCCTTTATTTGTCCTCAGGGTTGGACTCTTATGAATCCTGAAAAGTTTAAGGTAATCGGACAACGTACACCCCGAAGTTACACCCCACTTCCTGTTTCGGCGGCGAACGCACAAAATGGCCGCCCCGGCCACGGCCACGCCTATGACGAAAAGTTTTTCTTTTAACAACTTTTCATCTTTAACATCTTAAGATGGCACAGACCGAGTTTGAAGTTGATCGGATGAAATCTCTAGGAGGAGTTCGTTAAAGTACGACATGTGGAAATGGCCAAAATCACACTAATTTTGAACTTTGAAATCAAAATGGCGGACTTCCTGTTGGGTTTAGGGTATGGCTCTAATGACGTTATTTGTACATCTTGACATGATACATATGTGTACCAAGTTTCGTGAGTCTACGCGAACGCACTGCAGGGGCTCAATTTTCTTAACTTTCTAGGGGGCGCTAGCGAGCCATTTTTGTGCGCCTATTCCCGAAACCCTTAAAATACGTAAATTTTCACCAGACTTGATGCGACCGCCAAATTTGGTGAGTTTTTGAATATATTAAGCCCCTCAAAAAGCCAATTCATTTCACAGGAAAATAATAGAAGGAAGGAAGGAAGGAAGGAAGGAAGGAAGGAAGGAAGGAAGAAAGGAAGGAAGAAAGGAAGGAAGAAAGGAAGGAAGAAAGGAAGAAAGGAAGAAAGGAAGGAAGAAAGAATAATAATTCCTTCAGTTTCAATAGGGCCTTCGCCGCTGTCGGCGCTCGGGCCCTAATAATATCTGATGTGATAGGATATACAGTTCCTACTGACCCGATTGTTTTGTTACTTAATGATGACTCTAAATTACACCTGCTTGGGAGACAGAGGAAAATTTGGCTAGCCGGCTCAACTGCAACCAAGAAAATTATAGCTCAGCGCTGGCTCCCCCCTCACTCGCTTTGTGTGAAACAGTGGTTGGTGTATTTTCTAGACATAGTTATGCGTGAGCTCTCTACAGCAAGGATTAACAAAGCCATATCATTGACTATCAACCTATGGGAAAGCACAGCAGCGCAAATATCAGACTTAATGTGATTAGGCAAGGTGTGGTTTCTGTTTGTTTGTTTGTTTTGGTTTCCTCGAGACTGCAGAGGGTGGGGGTGGGAGAGGGTCTTTGTTCTTGTTCAATTTGTGTTTCTCTGTTCTGTGCACCATCTGATATTACCTTACACACATTTTGGAATTTGTTTTGTATGTCTGAAGGTGCTAATAAAAAGTTGATCACAAAAAAAAAGATCTCCAAGTAAGTAGAATCACAACAGTCTGCAGATATTCGGTACGGGGGAGAAACAGGTGGGACAGCGAGCCTTGCGCTAACCAAAGGTAAAAGCAAATTGCTATCGCCGGATGAGTGACAACTATATTTGGCTCCTTTTGTCTAATTTGTGGTCAGTAAACCATAAATTGCAGCTGTTGAGGCTTTCATCATACGGAAGTGGCCGTGGTTTCATCTAAAATGGGTTGGGGGGGGGAATGATACCTGCAACACCAATCAGGCTTGCCATTTCCTTCATCTTTTATTTTATGGAACCTTTCGTCTTTAAAAATACCTGTACAAATGCATCATCAAATTAAACTGACCAAACATTTTAAATCCCATAAACATAAAAATATATCTCACAGACGCACACATGCGCACACACAAACCCACACCAAATAAAAGCATCCCCTTTTGGTGATCCGTAAAAAAAATCCCAAAGCGATGTTGCTGTGTGCCCTGTCCTTAGCAGATAAAGTTGACCTTTAAGTTTGACTCTCTCCCTGCCTCCCACCTCTGCTCCCCTTTAATCCTCCTGTCAGAGCACGACGAAGCTTTCACTAACCTGTTCTGTCAGTGTGGCAAGACCTGTGGGTGATTGATGCAGCCCAGACCCTTTCACCTTAGCCAAAACTGTCAGATTCACCACTGTCAGCTCCCAGGGCATTGCTTCTTCTTATCAGATTTTGTTGTCGTTGTGATTAACTATTTTTATTTTTTAAATAACATACAATTCGTCATTGCCACCCACCCAGACAAAAATCAAGAAAAGATGACACCGTAACTACAATTCAAGACCATTCAAAAAATAAAATGGACAATAAGCCATGAACCAAATAAACTAATGTATTAACACCATAAGCCCATCATACACGTCTCTCTCCAGCACCAAGCTTCTTAGAGCCCACCCCCCAAAGCTCAGGCACTTTCCCCATTTTCTAGTATAGACTTCCAACCTGGCAATCCGTTTACTGTATATGACATCTTTTCAAACGCCGCCACCCTAGCCATCTCACAAGCTCACTCCTGGATTGACGGCACCCCTTTATGCTTCCATCCTCCTTAAAATAATCTGTCTGGCTATCATTAAACTAGTCTGGACCCAGCTTCTTATGTTCTTATCCATCCCTCTTTGGATTGACCCATCTCCCAGAACAAATAATCTTGGGCTGAATGGAACCTGGGTCTCTGCAATCCGACATAGGTTATCATGTATCCCGGTCCAAAATTCCTGGACGTTATCACAGGACCATAGGACATGAAGTAATTGGCCGTCCTGTCTTACATTTCCAACAATTTGGTGTGCCTTTCAGACCAATTCTAAACAATCTGGAGGGAGTTTAATAGAAGTGATGCAAAATCTTGAACTAAATGAAGCGCACCCTCTCATCGCGTGACATAGTTTTAATATTCCTACAGATTGCGTCCCACTCCTCATCATCCGATGTAATACTCAGATCCCTTTCCCGTGTCGTTTTGAGGGCTGTCCAGGCTCCATTCCCCAGGTTCTGCATAAGCATAGAATAATAGCCAGTCACCTCATGACCTTTTCCATATTTCTACAACACCATATGTAAACATTCTGGTGCTTTCAGGGCTGAAGAACTGGATCCAAAAATCCCCACTAACAGATGGCGAAGTTGCAGAATTGAAGAATTTGGACCTAGGGATTCCAAATTGCTATACCACATCCCCAAAGGATTTCAATATGCCACCGAGATACAGATCCCCCAGTGTGATAATTCCCTTTTCCAACCAATCCCTCCAAAACCGGGGAGATCTACCAATACATAACTTTGGATGTCGCCAAACACTTGATGAAGTATTTAGATATAGATCCAGTTCAAACAACCGGGCCACTTTGTTCCAAAAAACAATCTATTATCTTATTATCGTTGTTATTATCATCTGCTCCTGAATTTGCTGGCTTCCACTGCACATCAATTTATAAATGAAAGTGTAAATGGTTACGTCAGTGGCCTCCATATTTGAATCCGTATGGCAGTGTGCTGAGTATGACATCTTTGTTTTTGTTCTTTTGTGCATGCTGGTCAGTTCAGGACCATGACCAGTTCACACTAGAATCTGAGTTTATAAGAAATGATAAGATTTGCCTCATCCTGCCATTATCATCAATTTTCTTTTATAATGGTTTGTCTGGCTTTCAGTGGAGATTAGGACGTTTTGCCTCCCAAAGGCACTGTTGTATTGGATTTTATTATTTTAAAGATGTTTGTTATTGTGTCCACCCTGTTCAGACCTAACAGACCATGCTTGTTAGATCCTAGATTCTATTCTCCATTTTCTTTAATTTACATTTTTCTTCTTTGCATCTTAATCCGCAGTTTTGCTCGTTTCTCCTTTTGCTTCTCTCTAGTTGTCTTTCAATTCCTCCTGTTATCTCCTATTTCAGTGGCAGAGGCGGTGTGCCCCCCAGAGAAGCCCTGGGGGACTTTAAAGGTCTTTGAGCTAACCCCATTACACTGCCGAGAGGATGGGGACACTGACACTAATGACTGTTAAAGCCATGCCGCTAGCCCTCGTAGCCCTCATGTTGAAGGAGCACATACAGTATACTGCTGTAGCACTCTTGTCAGATAGATAATAAGCTGTTCAGGGGGTCACACAAATGCAGAGGCACTGGCACATGGTAATGGTGTATCCACTATTGGATAGTCAATACCATTACATGTTATGGTCCATTCCGCTGGAAGAGTGATTCAGGATTCAGTGTACTCTCTGAGTAAGGATGCATGGTGGCCCTGCATGCAGTGATCTATACTAAGGTTGTTTCAATCAAGTGTTGTTGACATAGCTGCGGAGCAACCTTTTTAACGTAATGAAGCTCTGCTTAGTTGACTTGCTGACCTACGTTGTTGAAACTGCTCATTGCAGTTTTATTTCATTCTTTTTTGCACGTTGGTTAAGCTGCAAGTTATAATACTGGAAGGGGGGCCTAGTGTTTCAAGGATTGGAAATGGATTGTGCTTAATTATGATTAATTTAGATTTGTTATCATGCTTTAACCGGTTGACCCGCTCCTCCTCCTCTACTTGTGCAATGCACAGTGACTTTTTCCTTACACATCCCCATCTGGATTGTGATTGACAAAGCCCTATGCTGCTACTTTTCTTTTTCCCTAACTTATGTTTTCTTCTTCTATATGTTTATGATATAAATTATCTAATTCTGATAAATTATAAAATATGCAACATATGCTTCCCGACCCTTTGAATTTTCCTCCCCTGGGGCCTCAAATTACGCAAGAAAAAGTTGCGTGAAGCAGGGTGAAATTTGTCGTCGCAACATTCCTCGCAATAGTCGGGATATATAAAGAATTTTCATGCGTAAAAATGTTCACAGTTTTCCGCAAACTTTTGACCACACGTGTGATCGTGCGTAATGCTCCCAAGGTTTTGTAGACTGCGTTTTGAACGCCGATGGTATGCCCGTTTTCCGAACCTAACCCAGTTTTTGTTTTCCTGAACCCAACAATCCCGTTCTTGCTAAACCGACCCAGAGCCGGTCGCGGCGCCCGGCGAGGGGCTGCCAGCAACGGGGGAGAGGCAGGGGCTCCTCCCACACCGTGCAGCGGAGGAAATGCGCGTTTCCTCCGCTGCTCTCCCCTGCCTCTCCCCGGGAAATGTGTTGTTTGTTTGATGTGTGTGTGTGTGTGTGTCTTTATGTGGTTGTGTCTGATTGTAGGTGTGGGAATGTTGTCTTTCTGCACCTGCTATTCCCACACAGTTACCATACAAGTTACCAAATTAGTCACATTTCAAGCACTTTCACCTGTTTTGCACCAATAATGATCCAAAATCTTGTTTCTATTTTTTTACCTTTTTAATAATTGAATTTCCTTTCTCACAAAAAACGAAAATGATCATATGATCATAAATGTGATCTCACAGGGGTAAATGGCAAATATGAACAATAAATGATGTATATCATTGGTAATTGAGCTAAATCTGATCATTATTAAGGCTGTGTAACAACAATATGAACAGTACACACGGGTTACGGCTTCCAAACAGGATTTTGTTTCGATGTTCTTCCTCTGTTAGGAGCACATCGATCTCACAATCACTGAATCGTGTTTTTTCCCCATTTTTCCGTTTCGTGATTGGTGATCAAGGGCTCCTTTCAGGGCTGGAATATTCATTGATTGATTAACATGGACCTTATTAGGACAAATATGGGACGACCTTGGGAGGAGCATGAGGCTCGCGCACGACCGCATAAGGTAACACACGTCCGTATTTATAACGAGAAGAGTGCGTACCGGTGTGCACCGCAAGGTGTTATAAATCAGAATATTGTTTTTGCGTACGAAAATTCTGACTTTTTTGCGCACGAAATCTTTCAGATTAGAATTTACGCACAGTTTTATAAATGAGGCCCCAGGAGTTTCAATTCCTCCGAAATTTCAAGATCTGCCCATCCACTACGCCTATATTCATTAGAAAAAAAGCCTATTGTCACTGCTTTGTGATTGTTTATTTTTTTAATTCCATACATATTCAGTGTTTGTTGTCACATGTTTGTCAGTTATGTTTAAACTGAGAGCAACCGATACAATCAGACAAACACAAAGATGCTCTACGTGTGATTAGAAAAGAGCACAATCGCTTGTTGACCACCGTGGAGCAATGTGCATATGCTACGGTTTGTGCAGGAATTGACATATTGCGGCACTTCCACGTACAGTGTGAACCCGGCGTTAATTTCAGGCAAAGCGATGGTCCTCTGCTACATTATGCACTCCCAAGGTTTTTTGAAAACACCAGTAGTTGTATGGTTTATTATTTTAAGATTGTTAGTGTTTTCTTTCACATTGCCACTAGGGCTTTGACTCCGAACTTCGTTATTCGAATATCATTCGAATATTAAAAAAAATAATGATATTCGAACGAATATTAGCCAGCCCTTAATATTCGAACCTGTTATTTGTAAATGCGTTTGCTTGTAAACGTTGTTTTCAGTTCAGATTCCGAGGCTTTTTTACGCATTTCAAAATGTAACTACACGTCGCGGCGACGCACGTCTCTCGGCCGTGGCTCGGTAGCGGTGCATTCCCCCCTAATTCTCAAAGAAGGCAGGCTGGCCCAGGGCCAGGCCAGCTCAGGGGCGTCTTTCTCCCGTCACGTTCCGCTGTCTCTCCTACCTACACCGGCGCCGCACCCTGTCCCTTCTCCCCTTCCTACCTGCCTGCTCAGTGCTGCTGCACATGAGGAGAGAGCACAGAGGGGGGGGCTGCTCCTCACTCACACAACAGAAGAGAAAGGTGACTGTTTCGGCGGCCACAGGAGAGAAATACATTGCGTGCTCGCTGGACAATACTGGCGACTCTTTTTTTATTTTACAGAAAGTCGCTGTCTTTTCTACAGAAAGTCGCCAGATTTGTCGCTAGTCGCTTTTGTGAAAAAAAGTCGCTAAGTTGGCAACACTGGCTCGACGCACACACGAGTATAAACATCAGACCACTTACGTAGGCTACGGTGAAAGCTCCGAACTTCCTGTCGAAAGCACACTGTTTGTGTTTAATCCAGGGTCTGACTTAATTTTTTTTTTTAAACTGAAGGCATTTAATGGTCAAAATATTAATAAATATTCAAATATTAATATTAATATACAAACTAACTTCGAATATGATTTTTGGGCAAAAGTCAAAGCCCTAATTGCCACCTGCATAAATGCCTCATATTAACACCTTATTATATTTACACCATATGTTTCCCACTGAAACTGGTTCTCTAATGCACACATACACATGCGTGACATGTTCTTACATTGTCACTTCCATGCACTAGTGCTAACATGTGCAAATTCTCTTAAGAGCACACATGGGCTCAGGCATTAATTCATTCATTCTATGCCACACTCACACGGCAGCACCCCATTGCTAGGATAAGAGGTGTAGGCCCAGCTTCTCTCCATTTAAACTACTCCAGCACTTCAGATGCCTGGATGGCCTGCATTCCCAGACAGGCATAACTCTTACAAGCTACAGCCTAAGCACATAGCATGGCATTTTACTGGCCTGTTGTGTTATTGTGACAAAGATCAAAGGTTGAACTTGAAAAGTCCTCTGCAGAGAAAGCCCTGCCAAAGGTGGTATTACATTTATGTTGAGTTTTTCCAATGGCATGTTTTACAGTGAAAAGTCAAAACCTGCGTGAGTGAGTCAAACAATAAGTGGCTTTAACAAGCAATAAAAAGACACTTACAACTGATAAGGCATCTCTCTTAGTTTAATGAAGGGCTCAGGCAACCTCTTGCTGCTGCCCTTTATTAAAGACAACCACAAGAGCATTTTAATTCTAAGGCCTGCAAGCATGTAAAATGGATGGATAAAGGGGATTTTGGAGGAATGTTGAAGAGTTCATGGAAATCATCAAGAAGAGGAGATGATGGATGCTCCAGGCACACTCAAGACTGTACATGTGGCTTTATCATCAGCCTCTGAAAGAAGGCCATATAATATATGATCACCACTTGTACTGTCCATGTCGGCACCACAGGCCGGCTTTAGAAATGCATAGTCAACTTTTTCTTGTAAAACTCCCTTCATTTACGAAAGAAGCCAAAGTTCTCAATTGTTGGGTGCTGTTAAAACACAATCAGCCATACATGGAAATTTGGCTAAAGTAAAATTAATATGATCTAGGTTTGATCAGCTTTCTGTCTTTGGCAGTGCATTAATTGGTGCTATGCATATACTGTAGTTTGGTTGGTACAAAAAAATGTTGAGGGTTGTTGCCACAGCTGTAGTCAAGACCATTTGACCCGACTCTCAAACCGCCAACTTTATACATAATTTTTTTATGATTAACAATTTCTATTTGTTTTTAAAACCACATACAAAACATACACTTTACAACAGGAACATATCCCCTCCCTGCCTGAACCCCCCACTCGTGGTCACCACTCACTTAGACAAAAGAAAGAAGAAAAGTTAAGAAAAAGATGACATAATAACCATAAAATTCAAGACAATATAATAAAATGATATACCAAATAAACACACAGTATATATGATAACACCATAAGCACATAGCATACGCTTCTCCACAGCACATACTGTAGCTTACTGGGAGCCCTCCAGAAAGCATAACTACTTTACCCATTTTCTAGTGTGGACATGAAATCTGACAAACCTTTTGTATGACATCTTTTCAGATGCTGCAACTCTAGCATCTCACAAGCCAATTCCTGAATTGACGGCACCCCTTCATTTCTCCATACTCGCAAAATAATCTGTCTGGCTATCATTAAACTGTGCTTATCTATTCCACTTAGAATTGATCATCTCCTAGAAGAAATGTAAATGATGTATGGTCTAGACCTGCTCTATATAAAAAGAGAGACTGAGACAAGTATTACAGCCATGTTCCATAGCGAACCCTATTCATTACCATTTAGAACTTCAGGTAAGCCTCAACCTTCATAAATAGGTAAAATCTAGAAATTTGATTTTTCCATTATTATTTCCGTTATTTCTTTAGTGGAACATAAGAAAGCAAAAATCAAAGAATAAGGATTCTGTATGTAGTCTTGCTGTGAGCTGATCCATTAGCATGGTGGAAAGCAGTGTGATAGTCTGATACCCTTGTAAGCGCGCGCGGACACACACAACCACACCACACACACACACACACACACACACACACACACACACACACACACACACACACACACACACACACACACACACACACACACACGTGGACACTGTCTTCAAGATGAGCCACTCAGCTGTCAGCTCAGCCTTATGTGGCAGATGAGGCGCTCAGCAATCTCAGTGACAAGCACAAGATGTCCCGGACCGCCAGAGGCGTGCACACTGACGCAAACGTACACACACTCTGCGTAAAATGTAGCTCAAACAAATGCGCTCAGCTGCGAATCATGCCTACTGGTCAAATATATGTTTTTAGGGATGAACAGGTTGCTGTAGAGGACAAGGCCAAAGCAGGCGAGTGATCTCTTGACATTTTAACTAATCCCTTCTAGCTTGTGGTTTCTTGCACATTTGCGAGATTTGCTAGCAGCCAGAATTGGCTTTTTCACATATGCAACCTGTCATGTTGGATTGGACGATGACATGGTACAGACCCGGGATGTGATGGCTCGAATGCTGAAATGGACTGTGATTGGATTTAGATGACACCGCTGGCTCGAGGCTATTGGCCTTTCTGTTCAAGCTGTGGGTTTAGAAGTGGATTCTTTAACTGCTCTGGTGTCTCATACATTGACAAACATCTCACCATGAAGCCAGCAGCATTAACATAACTTCCTGTGACATGGCTTTATGACCCCATTGACAGCCTACACTACTGTACTATTGTATTTTTTGCAGAGAAATATCTGTATTTTAGATCTACTGAAAAGCCTAGACCTGCATCATACAAACATTAGAGGTTTTCCAGTGTCAGTGTAGTTTTTGTGTGGTGGTGGCAGATGTTGCTCAGTTGTTTGCATGCTTCTTAGGTGAGGTGTTTTTAGTCATAGTCTAACTTTGGGGTGACATTTAGGAATTCCTGTGACTCTACTTGTTTGTTTATGTACACAAGCCCAGACAAGCCAGAGTGGCATTGCGTGATGTGCGTAAAGGAACAGGCTGTACCTGCCACGGCCCTGTGTTTGGTGGCTCAGGGCGAACACGCGGTACCTGTCAAAAGCAGTTAAAGCCTCGTTCAGCAGCCTGCCCTGCATGGTATCCCGTCAGACGCCCAGCTGATCTTTTCACTTGTCAATTCTGAAAGGTTAGCGCTAAAATCAGCAGCGACAGATGCAAATGGATGGATGCTTTCCTGGCATTTTTGTGCAGGGATGCTTCATGTCACCTAGGCCACCTTGTCTGCCCCTCCTACCTCCACTCTACTGTCATGGCCTCTCTTTAGCCCCTCTGTTCCCCTTTCAGAACACATCTGTCTGCGAGAGCAAGTAATACCCAACCCCTTCAGGTCCTGAATAGTATTTGTTTGGTGTTTAGTTTGCCCCAGATCCATCGCCCACTTGGTTTCCCCTTCATAAGATTAATCCGATTAATTCTCTATCAGTAGACATGCATGAAACCCTTTTTGCCTGGTGCCCTCGAACAGGTTTTTAGTTCAATATCTTCAGTAGGCATTCAGTAGCCAGTAACTTATTTTTAAACAATTTTTGGGCATTCCGCCTTTATTTATTTTTATAGGATCAAAGTTTATCGAGATTAAAACATGGCACAACTTTTCTTCAATTTATGATATCTCAAAAAAATTCTCAAATTTTATGTATTTTATATATTCTCAAAATATTTGTAGTTCTCTTGGATTCATCACTTTCTCAAACGATGATGGTAATGTTGTGATGTGTACCTAGTATTTATGGTGGCTTATAGGTCACTATTTGATGGACTACAGGTACCAGAAAGAATCTCACACACTATAATGAATGCACAGAAACAATTGGTGTATAAAGCAGGGTGAACTGGAAAACAGTTGTGCAACATATATCCAAATGCTGACCCATAGGACATTAAATCATCTTTTAATATACTGGTCTTTGGTTTCAGGTGGAACTGAAGATGAAGTACAATGACCAGCACTGCAAATCCAGAGGTCTTCTCCCAGGCAATCGTTGGTATGAGATTCAGGCCTACAGAGCGTTAAACCAGGCCCTGGGAAGGTAAATCTATCCTCCACAACTTGAGTTTTACTAAAGATTTACTTTTGTGCTCCCTGCCTTTTTATAGTTAAACCCTCAAACTTCATTTTACAGGTGTATACGCCACAAGAATGACTGGGGCGCCCTAATTCTAGTGGACGACCGTTACAGGAATAATCCCAATAAGTACATCACAGGTACTCAGTAATGCTTACAGTATGTGAACACTGACTGACTTAATTTGATGACTACACAGCCTCTCAACTTGAACACTAGATGGCAATAGTTATCCACTGTAAGATTTTTGGTAGCGTTTGTATCTGATGTGTGTGTGTGTTTGTGTAATCTCAGGTCTGTCTAAATGGGTCCGCCAGCTTGTCCAGCATCATGACACCTTCAGCAATGCCATGCAGTCTCTGGTAGCATTCTCTCAGGTGCAACAGAATGTGGAGGGGTCTCCTGCAGACAGTCATACCCTCAGCTCTGCCGTCTCATCTCCAAACAGTCACTTGTCAGTAACTTTGGGGGGACAGGGTCTGCCCAAGGCCACAGAACCTCAGACACCCCGCTCATATGTCAAACTGCCTGAACCCCAGCAGGACACAAGCCCCTCAACCATCCAGATTTTTCCTGGTACACAGTTGAAAGCTGACCAAAATGAAAAAGCAGGTGAGCTAAATTGAAAAGTTGAAAGTAGAGTTTTGGTGCTGCAAGGTTAATATCTATAAAGTATATATATTTTTTTTTTATGTAGAAACAATGTTTGACTCTGCCTCAACACTGTTTTAACTTGGGCATATTCCTGAGAAGTGAAAAATACAGCTTTATTATGTACATTTTAGTATCAGCTTTCAATCTATTAAATTCATGATAGTTGCGATAAAAATTTATTTTTCCTCTATTGTGGCTAAACCTCTGATAGATAGATAGATAGATAGATAGATAGATAGATAGATAGATAGATAGATAGATAGATAGATAAAAAATATTTGCCAGTAAAACTCCACTGTTCCCCCTGTCTTAGACCTAGTTCATCTCTTCTTTCTACATGAATTATGAAATGTAAAGTAATCAGTTTTGAAAAGACAGTGATCAAAAGGTGCATGTCATTTTTGTGCTCAAGGATGTATGAGCATGACATCACCACAAGAAAATATTTTTAGGTGACGTGTTTGCACATTGCCTTGGCTAGCACCCATTGTCTTTGGGGTCATGGCAGGGTTGAGCTGTTTGCCCAGTTGAATTCTGTGCGGTGGATATGGGTGGTAGCAGAGCAGTAGCAGACCCCCACCCCTCCCTCATAGTAAGGGGTGGGGGCCGTGGGATCAGTTGAGTGGCTCGCCTCATTACTGTAAGGTCTTTTGCGTGCCTGAGTGGCGCTGGAGCGAGCTGATGAGCAGATGTTGGACTGTTGCTTTTAATTAAATCCCCTTGACCTTTGTTTGGATTATATTGAGCGTAAGCATGCATTTATATCTTTCTTTATAAGATAGCCTTGGCAGCCAAGGTGCTCCACATACCAGTCTCATTTCATTGGGAGACTTAAAAGCGTCTTTGTGAGTCTTAAAATGTTTGCTCTTCGGTTATATGCCAGTATTAGGTTGATAAATATCAACTGTTAACTGATTTTGAATGTTTTGTTTCCTTGATGCAGAAAGGTTGAATATGATGCACAGCCCCTCAGCAGAGCCCCTATCGCATCAAAAAAGAACCGCTCAGCCTCTGTACCACATTTTCACCTCCAGCCCCATCAGCACCAGCTTCAAGAAGCCAATATTTAAAGGAAAAGGGCCCAGTAGTTTCAGCCAGCACTTGAAAACACCTAATCATTCGGAGCCCAGTGAGAAACAGCAGATCTCCTCTCCACAAAAGAAGACTGCGGCAGCTTGTCTTAAACAAGGGGCTGAAGACAGTTCCAGTGAAATCCAAGTGGAACCACACGATCTGGCTCTTGATCCTTCTCCAGTTACATCTCCTCCCCGCTGTGACAATCCAGATGAAGAGGAGGAGGACCAAACTATCTTCTTTACTCCAGAACTTTTCGAGGGGGAAGGCAACGAAGGCAGTCCACAGAAAGATGTGAAGACCAAGTCACCTCCCAGGATGGGTTTAGGGGCTGAGAGCCCTGCCCTGCTGTCAGAAGAACTTTTTGGCTCTGAGCAGGCCCGAGGGCAGGAGCAGGCCTCTGCTTTTGATGGACAGATTGCTATTTCAGTCAGTAAGGAGAGCATAGAGTTGTCACAGGGACAGGAAGAAGAAATTATAGAACAGAAGCAAGGTGAGGGGGGAGAGCAGGTGGATAACCAGAGCAGGCAGACAGGCAGTAGGCTTCGCAGGTTGTCCAGGTCCAGGCAGAAAGCTCCCTCCACTCCATCAGGTAACTAATAACCTGAAAGCAAGACATATTGTGAACAAAGCAGAATGTCTAATATGCAAATATAGTGCCAATTTTCACATGTCCAATGCACATTTTCTTGGCAGTAAAACAATAATGAAAGTTATTGATACAGAACGCAGTGCAATGTACCATATTCAGTTCATACCATTGCTGCATACTTTTCACCGTTTATCTTGCAGAATTTGAAACCCTATGTTGTAAATTATCTAAGTATGTTACAGCTCCCTCAGGCAACTAGCCCACACACTCTTACCATGCATACAGTAGATGATGAGGCTTCAGCTATCTCAGATCAGCTTCTAATGTAGTGTGACAGCACATCTTATTAAGCCCATGAAGGCCGGTTCTCAGTTAAACGTATAACTAACCAAAAGCATTGAAATTGTAGCGCTGATTGAATGTGCCTCATAACAAATCATTAAAATACAAAACCTAATTTGTTTTCCAATGCAGTAGATGATCATTTAGTTCTGTTTTAATGATGCGTTTGTAGAAAATGGGTGAGGAACCTGGATGCTTTAGACATGCCTGATTTCACTTAAAGAACTGACCTTTATTTTTTCAATTCCAATTATGTAAATATGTGTTGTAAACTCCAGTGGTGTGAATACACATTTGATTTACTTTAAGTACAAGCATTCATATACATTCTGTTAAGTCACAATAAGATTAAATGTTAGTGTTTCATTGATATTCTCTTACATCCTTTTTTCTGTTTCAGTGTTTTTTTTTCTTCTGAAATCACATAGACATGTTCGTGAATTGCCCAATTTCAGTGGTGGAAGTACAAAACAAAATCTGCTTAAAATATCAAAAGTAAAGTACTCATAATGCAGAATGACAGTGTTGTATTATTCTATTATATATCATTATTACTAATGCATTAACATGAAAGATGTGTTTTACTGTTGTAGCTAGTGGTGGTTGAGATCATTTTTGACCCATTTATATCCTGTAGTTTAATCTTTAACAATTCATCATATTTTATAAACTGATCATCTTGTTTTTGTAAAATCTTAAACTGAATAGTAACTAGTAACTGCAGCTGTCTAATAAATCTGGTGGAGTAAATTATACAATATTTTACTCTCAAATGTCCTAGAATAAAAGTACAAGTAGCAGAAAATGGAAATGCACTTAGTTACTTTCATTACTTACCAATTAGACTTTGCTGCACAGTAAAGACAAAATATTATATTCTAATATTTTGTGCATTATTTATATCAATGAGGTTGGTCTACAAACACAATACAATTCAACAACCGCACAAACTAAAGCTTCCAAAATGACCTGGAAGTTGAACCACCACCTCGCTAAACTGCTTTAACAAAAGGTTTATTGCAGGACTGTTGTATTGGACTGCATTAGTTTTAGCTAGGTAGACTTAATAAACTGGCAACTTAGTGTATATCTTCGCGTAGAAAGGCTCTACCACTAATACAGTATATGTTAAAACATGTTCACCAATTAAATAACATAATAAAATAAATATTTCTAAATAGGGCTGCACAATTAATTGCAATTTTATCGAAATCGCAATATGGGCTAGTGCAATATCCAAAAGGCAAAATATGTGTCAAACCATTCTGAATTAAGTATTGTGGTGCTGCAGAGACGTCCCGGTCTACAAATCCTATCCTGCAAACTACAGAAAACATCTTTGTTTGGTACAGAGCCTCGCAAAAATCACACTATAATCATTTTAGTTTTTTAAGATTTAATATTGGTCAATGAAAATGAAAATAATTATATTAACATGATAATTCCCTTCAATATCGTGAATCATATTGCAATCGCAATTTCAGTCAAAATAATCGCAATTAGATATTTTCTTCATATCGTGCAGCCCTATTTCTAAATACGTAAAACTAAGCCAGTGATATTCTCACCAGTCATTTACATTGTAGTTTCCATATTTGTAATTTCATTCGCAGATGAAAACTGATTATTTGTGACCTATTTATGTGTGATATAGTACGTATGTGTAATAAGCAGTTTAATGGACATATTTGGTTGGTTGAGTCTGAGGAGCTGAGGTCATTTAATCAAGTCAATGCTAAATGCAGAATCATCAAACAGGCTAAATTGAAGGGAGACAAAAAAAAAACTGAGATTAAACATGATTACACTGATGTGATTTGTCTCATTACAGCGCAAACTTCACCAGTGTGTGATTTGCACAGACGAGCAGAGTAGACAAGTGTTCCATTAAAGCCTTTCTTTGCTCATCAACTGCCTCCCCAAGAGCCTTGTGTATGTAATCGTGCATGGTCACTCGTTAACATCATCAAACGCAGAGCGTGGAGAGGCCAGCGAATGTGTGTTAAAAGCACTTAATAGGGAGCCCACATTACTGAAAGTCTCAGTAATGGCTGTGAATCACTGTGTTTTTTTCCCCATTAAAATAATTCAGCTTTATCCCCAACCCTAAAGCATTAAAGCTACACAAATAACATTTTTAGTTTTAAAAATAAAATACAGGACTTAACAAACTTACAACAAAATCCACTTAACAAAGTGGAAATGCAACAAACTAAAAAATCACACCATCCAAATGAATTGCAATTCCACAGATTAGTGCAATCTTTTGCCAAAATTAAATTCTGAAGTAGTGAATGGTCAACAATCTGTCTTCACTAAATTTTCGAGTAAAATGAAAACTTTCCCCTCTTTCACAATTCTTTTCAGACAAGAGCTTTGTCTGAAAAAGTAGGACTCACTTACTGGTGAAATTGTTGACTGGCCTCATTAGTAAACTAGAAGAGTGAGTCCCAACCAGTTTATGTATCAGTGAGTACTTCTACAGTTGCTGGTGTAATGTGGAAAGATTGTCTGGTGGCTGCAGCTAATATGAAAAAAACAAAATACTAAAATACTATCAAAATAGGAAAATTAAAACACAAAAAGGATTTTGAACTTGTGTGTATCTAAGCTTTAGTAAATTTCTCACAATAAACTACCATCTCCAATGCGATGACTGCTCAGGATACGCTCACACAGGCCAGTACAGAATTAATGAAATAATTAACTAAAAGTGCAAGATAAATGGTTGAAACGTCCAGCGTCTGCCACTTACACACAATTTAAGGTAGTATGAAGGCAAACTAGACCAAACCGACTGGAAAAAGAAAATCCTAGTCTAAACATTGTCTTAATTGAAATTATGTCCACCTTTTGATAATCAATAGTGTTGAATAACATCCAAATTAAAATCCATTCAATAAGAAAACATTTAAAGCATTACAGGTGGTGTTCTCGGGCTCATCTTTCACTGCTGTTTATAGCTGCCAGTCTGTGAGGCTACCCAATGCCGATTTAAAGTACCATCACCAGTTACTCTAATCATTTTTCCAACAACATTCCTGTTTGTTCCAGGGAAAACATGACTGCCAGATGTATCCATTTGCTAAATATGTGACTTAATGTTAATTGACAGGTGGATGCTATGAAGCCAAGAGTGTAGGGAGAGCCTGTCTTCAGCAGATTGAGACCAGGAGCAGCCAGAGGAGGACTGACAGGGCAAGAGCAGATTATGAGTCAAAAGCAATGAAGCCGGGTTTGAAGAGCAGACCATCCAAAGCCAGACCTGTCAGAGTACACAGCTCAAAAAAAGACATTGTTCAAGAGAATGCTTATCAGTCACATTTTTTGCCACAGGTTCAGGATGACAGCTGGATTACCTGCCAGCAGACAGAGCTAATCTTGAAACCAAGTGTAAATGACAGAGTGACTGAGTCAGGAGAGTCCTCTGTGGTTGTGAGGGAACACAAAGCTCTTAAAAAAGTGCCTACCACACCTGGTAGTTCCACAAGGATTGAGTTTGACATTGTGACTCCCAAAAAAGAAGACATAGGGGGTCTGCAAGAAGCTGGAGCAGCAGGATGTAGTCCTACTAGTCCAGCAGAGGATGGTCTAGGAAGTCAGCACACAAAACCAAAAGGTATTATTATATTCTCTATTTAGAATATAAAATCATAGGTTTTACAAATCAATGCATGTACGTGCCAATGTTGTTGAATAGCACACTGGAGAAGGTTGAACACAATTGTTTGCATTACAAAAATTCATTACAAAAGGGATCATGTTGCCTTTACATTGTAAGGCAGATAAAGTTAAATATAAAAAAAACAGAGTGGTGGGGGGGCGGTTAAGATTATTTGTTGGGCTTTTTTGCCTTTAATCGATAGGACAACTACAGACAGGAAGGGTGTGGGGGGGGTGACATGCAGCAAAGGATTGGAATCGAACCCTGGCCACAGCAGTAAGGACTGAGCTTTGGTACATCGGCTGCATGCTCAACCAGGTGAGCTACCAGGGCGCCCCTTAATCGACTGGTTTTATTACAGCCTCTCTGGGAAGTAGCACTGTTGACAACCTCACAGTTGCAAGGTATACATTATGTATTTGAGTTCATCCTGCCACAATCTACTGCCAATGCTTGATTTATCTAAATAATACCCATACGTTTTTAGCATTGTCAAGCATCTAATTGATCAGTCCGTAACATTCAGTACTGCAGACCTTCACCCCAATAGTTTATTAAAGGGAAACTTTGGTATTATTTAATAACCTGGACCTTGTTTTCTTTTGTTTTTGTGCCAAAGTAACTAATGGGGACAACATTTTTGAAAATTGGTCCAGTATTAAGCGTGACTACAGAGAAATAAAACGTTTTTCTTTAACTTTTGCCTTATTCGGTCTGTATTTGTTAATAGTGAGTAGTGAAACTAAAGAATTACTTAAATGCTTTGGTACATACAAGTTTATAAAAGCTTCTACCCAGTAGAGAGTTGGGGACTCGGATTACAGTATAGCACATCATATAATAATGTATTGTTTAAATTATTAATACATTACATTATAAGTTTTTTGAAACCATGTGTATTTTTGTATGTATAATATGTATATATATATATATGTATATGTGTATATATGTATATATATATATGTATATATATATGTGTATATATATATATATATATATATGTATATATATATATATGTATATATATGTGTGTATATATGTATATATATGTATATATATATATGTATATATATATATGTATATATATATATATATGTATGTATATATATGTGTATGTATGTATGTATGTATGTATATGTGTATGTATATATATGTGTATGTATATATATCTCAATTATGCAATTTATGTAAAAATATTCCCTTAACTGCTGCTCAACATTTTTGACAATATAGTTTTTTTATTCTGCTGCATTGGTGTTTCTAGGTATGCATCTACTTTGTTTATGTAAACTAACTTCCATTTTTTTCAACCAAGCTATAAACATACAGAGATCTTGCAAGCAGGCGCGCAGAAGATTTAACAATACCTCTACAAAAAGAAAGGTAAGTGTCAAGTCAAGTGATACCAAGTTAACTTTTTTTTTTTTTCCATCAAATCACATTGCATGAATATCCTATTTCTACTTATAATTGTATTATTAAAATAACACCAATACATGTTAAAACAGACCAGTGCTGCCATTCACATGCAGTGATGGATTTTGCACTTGGTCTGTTTTCTGCACACACAAGCACATAAAGAAAACCCAGTGGATGGCAATGAGTAAAATCCTATGTGAACACTTAAAAACAAAGGGTCTGACAAGGAAAATACTGTCTGTTGTCAATATACCCATTCAAAGCAATACAGTAGATGACCAAAGAGTACCACTGAAATAGAAAAAAAAAAAGTTTAGCACTTATGCAAAATTAGCATTTAGAAACAAAATTTTCCACTTTATGGGCAGTGTCTGTGTTATGAATCTGCCTGTCCTAACCCTTAACGAAAATGTTTTCAGTAACTCCTCAAAGATGTTTCTTAAAAGCCATTTCTAAAAGTTTGGATATAAAAAGAAAGATCTGAGATATGGACATAGCAATTTAAACATGAAAAAAAAAAGTTTGAGACTGTTTTTGTGTTCTACTTACAGAGAGTCAAAGACCAAAAGCCATGCTGTTTGGGACTCTACTGTTCTATGTGTGAAAAGGAACTGCTTCCTGTGGCACATGGTAATATCTGAGAAATCTTTGTTTTCACTTTTTAAGTTATTTACCACGGATAAATAATCTGAGTCAAACCATTAGTCCAAGTGAATGTGTTTGGTATCGATTTAATTTTCACTCTTATGACTTCGTTTTTCAGGTGCACTACGACGTGCTTTTTGTGAATTAGACCATCTAGCTTTTCTGAGAAAAGACAGTTTTAGTCCTGCAGCAACGACCCGCCGCTGCCAGTGTGCACCACATCAGCCATCAACTTCAGACAACTCAGACTCACTGCTGGTAGTCCAAAGTCTCGCATCACTGATGGCGCTAAGGACTGCTCTGCAACCCTACTGTGATAACAGTTTAACTGGTGCGTTGACAGCTGGTTTGATTAGACAAGAACAGTATTAAAGAATTGGTTGTGATAAATCTTGTACTAAGCATTACATGTTGCATCAAAAGAGGAAAATGCCATCACACCCACAACTGAGAATTCAACATTCAAACTAATTAGAAATGATGATTAAAAACACTGACATTTTTAAAAGATAGGACTAAATGATGAATAAAATGAAAATATGAATAAATAACTGTAAATGATTAGAAATTAATTTGATTCATTCATTTGAAAAATGAATACACAGGCTTTTCTCATCCCTCTTGTTTTAAAACGGACTTGAGCTACATGTGATTAAACTATTAGTTTAACTACATTTTGCAGTAGTTTGCTGGTAGTTCACCTACATTCACATTTGCATAGTGATTCAAGTAGTCAAATGACTGTCTTGCCATTTATTGTGTAGTCAACTACTGAAAATGCAACCGATTTTTGGGCCATAAAAGGAAAAGAATGATTTTTAAAATGTATGTTACCATTACTTCTCTACTGTAAATGAACCCTCTTTGATCAGCCCTACATTCTTTTTCTTTGATCCTGACCGCTGTGAAGGCACGGCCAGGCAATGCATTCGTCAGGCAGACAGTTTTTTTTAAGGCGGTTGAGGGTATTCCAGAAAGCTGAAATGTCAGCTCTCCTGTGAAAATATTTGACTATAGTTTTTAATGTTTTAAAATCCGAATTTGTAAAACTAAACTTGAATATTTCAACACGTCATAAGTAGTTATTATTCATTTATTAACAAATGTTCAGAGAAGTTGCTACATGCTATTTTATAAGTTATCTGGCTAACTGAGTAATCCTGCTTGGTGCAGTGCCCCTTCCTGGGCTCTTCTTTCTGGAAGGCATGTGTCTGACTGATAAACATATGCAAAAACAAAACAATTTTTTTTTGGTTGATGTAAGACCTGTGAACAAGTGGGCATGTTTCACAATACACTCATTTAAGTAGCATTTTGAGCTGGCATGTGAATTTTGTTATAAGTTTATATCACAAGTACATTCTCAATTTGATCTTTATTTTTTACAAAGTAGTTTAAAGTACTTTTTATAAGTAGCTTTAGTTAACCAAACTACAATTCTCCTTCTTCAGTTCAACTTTTTCCAGTATGAAGTAATTGGTACTGTAGCTTGCAAAGCTATGCTTTAAAAGTAGCTTCACTAAAACTGCCTTTCACTTTGATCCTTTTATGGCACATTTTTTTTCCTCTTAAGTTACATGCTTTCCCACTGCTTTTCATTCATGCAGCATATAATGCCATCTGGAATCCTGAGGAGGGCTCTGTTACCAGATTTCTGCAGTGCAAAGGCTGTTTGTCTCAAAGCCCCTTTCTGTCTGCAGCTTTAATTGCAGCAGAGATTCAGTGCCCTCCAGACATGGCTCAAGATCAGGTAAACATTATGAACATATATATATATATATATATATATATATATATATATATATATATATATATATATATATATATATATGTGAAGATGTACAATACATGCTCAGTGTGCACATACAGTGTCATGTAGAAATCCTGATTGTTATTTGGCAGAAACCACAATCCAATTTATTAACATCCCCTTTATACTTTTCCACTATCTTGCAAAATACCTCTGGTTCAGAGAAAAACGTGTCTGTGTCTGAGTTTAGTTTCACAAGTTAACTAACTGGGATTATTAGATGTTTCTTATCTTATTCACTTATTGTAACTGAATAATCAACCATTTGGTCATTGTATTTTAACTCAAATTCGGGAGTACATTTTAAGGCAACAAAATACATCCCATAGTGTGTCTTGTAAACAATATTGCTCACCACAAAGGTGAAAATAGTCCCTAATGGTTCTTTTATCTCTGGATGTGTATGTTTGAGTGTGAATGTTTTTGGACCCATTCATGGGAGACTCCCAGGTTGATAACTTGACTCGAGTCAAACCGCATTTTTTATTCAGCTCTTTTGCTCACTTCCGTGTGAGTGCTGCTCTTGTTTGTCTGGCTTTCTGTAACTCGTAAATCTCAGGTAGTTGGCTAAAATAAATAATAGCATAGATTTAAATTCCCATCCCTCATGGAAGCATCTGTTCATTGTCAAACCCACGTTCACCCTGGCTGGGAGAAGGGTTGCAAAGACAGGTTGAATAACTGGGAAACCCATTCACCTGCAAACACATGTTTAATCCATTTCAATGCGTTAGTCTGAAACTGGTTTCTGAATACTGCTGGTGCTGCTTCATTTAGGATTGCATCTAGACACTTTCAGATAAACGTATGAGACAGGCGTGTGTGCATGGACACGCGGCTATCTTTTCCAGCAACCAACCAGCTTCACTGTCTGTTTGATATCCACCTTTATCGTCTGCTGTTCGCTCAAGGAGACCGGCACATGTATTAACTTTTGTACACCTCAGAATATTTCTAGTTTGTGGGAAAGATCAATCAGTCAACATTTATTTATATAGCACTTTACAGCAACCAGCAGGTATCCAAAGTGCTTTACATCAGGAACCAAGAATAAAGCAACATATCATACAATAAAAAGAATGAAACATGGAAAACAGTAAAATCAGAAAAGGTTACATAGAAACGGGAGGAAGAGAGGGAAATTGTCACACCACTACTATGTATTAAAAGCCATTCTAAACAAATAGGTTTTGATTTTGGATCTAAAAAGAGCTACATCTGTAATAGTGCGAATATCAGGGGGTAACTTGTTCCAGAGTCTCGGGGCAGCAACTGCAAAAGCCTGATCACCCCTCCATTTATACCTTGACCTTGGGACTTCTAAAACCAGTTGATTTGAAGCATGTTGCCATAGGGTTTATTTAGGCAGTAAATGATTGATTGTCACACTCCTGTATATGCCATGTTCTGTTGGTAAGATCCTGGCGGCAGGGCATGAAGTCACGATGGCATGACTTCTTCAACAATGGAGCTCTATGGCACAGAGGAATAAGATACATCAGGTTTTGGATACACACACAAACTCAAGACTTGACAGTAGGATACATGCATTGTCGGTATTGGTCTTTTCAGGATTTGTTGAAAAGGCCAATAACTTATTCCCAGTTGTAGTTTGCGCTGGGATCGCCACCTCTTGGTCAATTAGTCGACAAGTCGGTCATTTTGGTGTTAGTTGACTTAGATTTCTTTAGTCGATTTAGTCATTTTATTAAATCCTTTTTAATGCTGGATGACTCTTTTATTGAATAAACTGTATCAGCACATCTGTGGTAAAACTCTGATTTAAAGTGATGCTTTTGCATAGTTATTTGTGGAGAAACTCAGTTTTGCAGATCTGTCGATTAAATCAACTAATTGATTAGTCGACAAAACCATATGGGTGTTAATCAAATAAGAATTTCTTCAGTAAGGAAAGCCCTAGTTTGTGCGGTTTCCAATAAGGTTTTTAAAAATGTGTTGCTGTGAAGGTAAAGGTATAACCAGGACTAATCCAGTACTTACTGTGTGAAGTGACAAGAGATACTGAGCAGCATGCCACAGCCAGACTCACATTTGAATGTGTTGCTAATTTGACATATGGAGGTGGCATTTTATCTGTATAACAGTGTTCTAATAGTAATGTCCTCAATGATCCATGTGGAAACAAAATTAAGAAATTACCCAAGTCTAACCAGTTACAGTAGTATACTGTACAGGTATCCTGCAGTTTTATCAGGGTGGGTTTAGCAAAGAGACGGTTCTGTTTTTTGTTGTTGTTTGTCCCTCCTAAATTGGCTGTGCCAGAAGGCATATTTCAATCAATAACTACTCCCACCCCTCCATAATCCGATTTACAGTTGTAGCAGAACAGAGGCACAGTACAAAGTGTCACAGCTTCTAGGAATGCCTCAGCCGGTTTTCTTATTGATTTGTAAATCCATAAGCTGCTTCTTTTCTTTTTGCTTTACAGACAGGAGATGTCTCTGTGCTACACTGTATTTATTGAAGGCATCTGGCCATGGTTCAGTCAGTATGAAAATGAGTTGAAAGTTTTTGATTGAATGAATACAAGGTATGATATGCATTGATTTTTGTTAGGAAACCCAAAACTTAAAACCAAAATGTATTACAGCAAAATTGTATTACAGCTTTAAAATAGTGTCTGAATCTGTGTGTATAACTATATACAGAAAATTTAAAAATACTTAGCTTCAGTTGACCTATGACTACTACACTGATTTAATGATAAAATAACATAATAATAACATTACTAATAATAATTATTATAAATCATTAACAGTAAATTAACTAAAGTTTAATTATACATGTATTAATGGTGGTTATAATAAAGTGTTACCTTTTATTTTGGTGCAATAGGCCTATATTTACTTTTCTTCATTTTTTTAATACTTGTTATAAAATAACTTTTGCTTATTATTGAAGCATAGACTGTAACAGTCTATGGTCTGCACCAATCAAAACTGTTAACAGTTGCCAGGAGTAGTAACTGTGTAGTCCTTTTGCTGCAGCAGATGTTTAAATGTCAATTACTGTTGGGATTATCACTGTGTCCTGTCAGATTAAAAAGATTAACCCTGTTTGACTGGTAGATTTGGGTTAAACTGTAACTTTCCAAACTCTATAGTACTTTCAAAGCTGAGTTATCTAGTCATCTTGGTACAGTGACTCGTTCTTGGCTTCAAATGACTTGATCATTGTTTGATAAATCCATATTTTTAAATTAATCCTTAAACCAAATAAATGGGATGTGCTAGCCTGGTTGACACCAGACAGGGCATGCAATTAACACCCGCCAAATGCGGGTGAATTTTGCAATTGGTGGGTAACCCTGTCAATGTACCTGCCACTTTGGCGGGTAGCCAATGAGAATTGAGTGATTCAGATGCGCAACTATCGGTAAGCAGGGTACGCGGTTGCTTACGGGCCTGGTCCAATCACGGGCACGCATCACTGGAAGACATTGATTGACAGCCGGGGCTCCCTATCGCGCAGCCACTGACCAAGCGGGAGGGAGAACAGGGGCCTGTTGCACAAAAGTAGAATGAAGAAATCCAGGATAACTGAAAAAGCGCAGCTTGATTTAGTGTGATCCGCTCATCGCGGCTTAATCGGTTGCACGTTTGCCGAGCCAGGATAAGTAGGTGAAGCTATGTCAAGCCAGGAGTAGATAGCTGGGATAAATGCACGTTCACGGCTTTCTTAAATAGACCACGGTATCGATCACAGATTTACTGATGCAGAAATGGAGAAGACGTGTGCAGCACGTTTCACCCGCTGAGCAGCCGCTTCTAATGGAAAATTACGAGGAGGTGAAACATGCAAAAAGGGAAATACGGCTGTTATCAAAGCCCGACAGACAATAGCGGACCGACTGAATACGTATGGATAAAAAAAAAAAGCTACTTAGTCACTCCACGTTTTAATTGCTTTAATATGCTTGTTTTATGTGTTGGTTTTATTTCTGTATCTGTTTTTATGTGCTAAATGTAGCCTGTAAAGCACTATATAAATAAAATGTATTATTATTTAGCCTACTTTGCCTTAAAAGTGAGCAGAGGGAATTCTTGTTCCTCAGGAAATTTACCCTAAGGACTAGGCTTAACTTCAAACCCTTATTCATAATGCGAGAATATGTTTTACCATATGCACAAATGTCCATAAGCTATGTCTAATTCTAAATATCTTTCTACAATTAATGTTCATAAAGAACAAGCATGACTGGACAAAAACTAGAAAAAGAAGTGACTTCAATACACACAGTAAGCATATCTGTAAAACAATGTAGCCTATTATTATTCATGTTTTTTTATTCTCACTCCCAAGCTAGAAGATGACAAGTGACAGCACCAAAATAAAATGATTAAGAAGCTCTGGAGCAAGCTAGCTGCAAAGAATAAATCGCCATGGTTACTTGGCTGGGTTTAATTCAACCTGCTTTTGTACAACCAAATCAAAGCTAAATTCATCCAGGATAACCTGAATATCCCTGCTTAATCCCTTATCTTGGTTTTGTGCAACAGGTCCGGGTCAAATTAATTTCCTTGTTTATGTTATGAAGACGAGACGTGTGTGTGACTCAAACATCTCACATTTACCAACAAAACGTACAGCGAAAGACCGTGCAAAACATTTCAGGCCGTCCTGCCAACATGTATACATTTAACATCAATGTACGCTGTAACGATTTTTCACTCTTAAGTCTCTGAAAGTTGCTGCTGTTTCATCTTGTCAGCTGTCTGCAGCGGGCGGGCCTGTTGCTCCGTTTCCCCCGCGACTGACGCGCACACACACACACACAATGGACCAACGGACGCCGCTCAAATGCCTCTGGGCGCAATTGGATAGTCCTTCAACCAATCAGACGTGAAGCACGGCTTCGGTAGCTGTCATGTTGAATGTAGACAAAAAGATGCTCGCCGTCGCTGCCCATTCTCATAACGTGCGTTCATGGACATCAGAAAAACGTTTTTCCGAGTGAAAACGTCACCATTCACGTAACGCTAATTCGCTACGTAACGCTAACATATCGGCTAATTCTCGGCTTCTTGAGCCGTGTGTCGCCAATGCGCACATCGGCTTGAATTATGTTTTTATGTTTTATTTGCTCTCACGATCGCTTACCACTGCCAGGGTTGCAACTGCAATAATAGGCTAAAGCAACGAGAGTTTATGGAAAGCACAAGTGTAATTATGGTCAGATCTTGGTCCTGACTGATGGGGTAGTGATATTGACAAGAGTAGGCTAATTTACGCATTACCGTACAGCGTGATCGGCAATTTTATTTTTGCCAGCTTTCCTTCCTGTTTTAGGAAGCAGCGACTGTATTGCGTTTTCCCTGTAAAACCGAGTCTGTGTTCTTCATATTTATGTAGAATTATAATTTGCTCTTCTTATATAAAACATGCGGCTCTGGTAGATGTTTGCGATTGGTTGTGGTGCGCAAACACCGCCTCTTTTATGTGAACGCGTGCGCCGCTGGATTGGGAAACCCTGAGTTGACTGAACTAGTTGATAACCAGCGTCGTGATACAGCTTATGCGGGACTGCGGTTGTTAGGTTAGGTGAAGCCGGATAACTGAAAGAGATCCAGGACATGTTGATCTTGCTTCGTAGTACAGGCCTCTGGCGATGTGCTGTTTGGATGCTCGCATAAGAAAACAGCAGAAAATCTTTTGTTATTGTGGCCTCCATGTTTTCACACACCTGATGCTCTCGGCTACGGCCAACCGTTGGTGGCAGTCGTGCAAAAAGTTGTTAAGCCAAACGCCAATATAACAGAAGAAGAAGAACAGGCATCCCGACCATGTGAACGCTGCCAGTCGAAAAAACAACGGGGGCGGTCCCTGTTATTCTGAGGTGGCATGAACGCGCCATTAATACATCAGTGGTCGCTGCGCTATCGTCGCGTAAAGCCCGCCTCAGCGGTTGTGATTGGTGCCTCCATTTTGGGGACATTGGAAATGGGTTTGGTTTGAATGGGCTCCTGGGCCAGAGAGCAAATCTCAAATTTGCAGGAAGTTTGTCAGGGTTTACCCAGGCTAGGGATGTGCTGTCATTCAAAGTCAAACATGTTTCAATCTAAATTCAATCTAATTTGTTCTGAGACCGTTTCAATAGCGTTCGATTTACAGTAATTTGATGATCCTTTTAAATTGAGAAGCTCAGTGGTTGACATGGAAAGGATTGACAGATTATAGAGCGGCTACTGTCATATGTCACACTTTTTAGTCACACACTTTATAGTTAAACATTGCTGTTTTAACTTTTTCATCATTGCACTGCATTCAGATCTTGTAGAATATTTAACTCTTTCTGTATCAGATTTATTGCCAAGCAAGTTTGCACTTGCAAGGAATTTGCCTTGGTGTATTAGGTGCATACAGTAGACAATAAACAAATAAAACAGTTAAATTAACAATAAGGCGAAGTACTGCTACAGTCAATAACAAATACAAAATAGATACATTACAATAAAAAGTAAAAAGACACTATAACAAATATGTGCAATACAACTGTTTTAGACATGAAATGAAGGCCGTTTGATTTGTGCAGGGTTTGCAAAAAAATATTGATCAGGGGATGTGTAAAAGTTCACAGTATATATAATATGTGCAATAGCCAGGAATATCCTGCTCTGCTTTGTCTCGCCATTTTAGATTTCAGTCAATACTCCCATCTGACATTACGTTATACCATAATGGCCTTGTTTGTGAAATATCCTCAACATTTTGGCCATCTGGAACACAGTCTGAATCTGACTAAGCTGACCGGTCAAACGCACATCTCTGCCCCCCTCTGCCCCCCTCTGATGCGAGGGGTTTAGGACACGCTTTGGTCCACCCTTCACTGTTTCAAATGATGCGTTTCAAGTTCCTTCTGTTCAGCTGTGAATTTGACAGACACCATATTGCATGTGAAGCTTTGGAGTCTGTCTGGGTGCAATCGCCACCCAAACTTCAGTCTGCATGCAGCCACATAACAGACTCCAACACTCTTGGCGTGGTGTATGGCGCACTCACAACAACTTTAATTGCATCATCGATTACTGTCATTTTGACCTGTTAATCTCCCCCCATCCTTTATCACTTTGTCATCCGTGCCAAAACATGTCACTTCTCATCCCTCTGACACCTGTCTTCAAGGATCATAATCGCGTGAAGCTATTGTGGGAGACATTACATTTAATTTTTCAGATAATAAGAGGCCACGCAGACACCATGTGTACCTTAATATGCTTTGTTATAGCACAGATGAGATTGGAGGCTTGCAAGCTCTGATATAGTGACCTTTAATAAAAGGCACTCTTTATGCTCCAGTGAATATTAAAGATGATTATTTTCATCTGAGTGATTTATTTGTAGCACAAAATGAATTCTGTTGAGCAGTTCCATTTGAACAGAAAATAAATAACTCCTCCTATGATGTAAAATTTAAGTTTATACTTTTTATAAATAAGTGAATTTGTTAACTTGACAATCTGTCAATTGCTTATCTCCGTATAAAAGCACTGAATAATTTTTATTATTTGGTTGTGTTACCATGTAAATCATTGCACATACTGTACATTTTAAGCAAAATTATCAGCTGAATAGAACACAGTTTTGTTGTCCACAATCTTTTGTGGAAGTTTTACTCACCGTTCTCAAACTGACTCTCTAATCCGTTCTTTAAGACAGACGCAGGCCACAGAACAACTTATTTTTTTTGCATATTCGTTCATTTCATGTCACTTTACAACATTATCTTTAATAGGATATCAATTAGAAATATTGTATATACAACGTAAAACTTTATATTTATTAATTAATTATATATTGTCTCCCACCTACCCAAACCATTTCCTCCTCCCAGGAGTCCCTCTCCAAAAAAACAAATTAATTAAGTAAATAAATACAAATGCATTCATTTAAAACAACAAGCATTTATTTAAAAATATATATGTAAAAATACGACTTGTATCTACACTATCTCCTTCCCTCTAAAGTTCATTCTCTGCCTCGGGTGCTAACTAACAGGTTTGTTTTTTATGTTATGTTTTCTTTGCAGATATTATATTTAACATGCATTTTAAATTTTTCTCTGCTATGATCCTTTGTGAATATCAGCTTTCCCTAATTGAACAATAACAATTAAATTACAAGGTCATCTTTTGTGCTGAATAACATCAGGTGTGCAATGTATGAAAATTACTAGAGGCATTACATTAATTGGACATACAGCATATCCCATTACATAAAATGAAACATGCAGGTGATGTTTTGCAGAGATTTGTGATGAAATTAGAAAAATCTAAATTCAATCTAAATACAAATGTTCATTTTGTTTGCTTCCCAATAGAAAAGGGATGTGTTCATGACGAAATTAATTACACATTATTTTAAATGAAAATAAACCACTTTGTCAGTTGTGGTGCATTAGGTGAATAACTAAGATAAGGATTGCTTAACCGGATCATCTGGTAGTAGAGGGTCTTTAGCAATCTGTCTGCTGGAGCAGCTGTTAGAATTTGGCTTGAGCCATAGGTTTGGAGCTCCTTGGACAATAAACCCAGATTTGTTTCAGAGGGTCGGTGGAATTAGACACCTAATCTGCCTATGTGGTTTTATAAGTTGACTGATCTTGATATAGACATCCGTTGTTTGGGCTCATCTTAGTGTGCTTCCACCATAAGCTGGTTAATACTATAAGTGTGATTGTGGCAACCATTTGTCAGCTGAAAGCCTGATGCCTTTTTAGTTGTGCATATTGTAGTATGGTCTCAGCAGGAGAGTATTAAGTACTGGCAATTAGCCATTTATGCAACCTAACCCTGTTTATGGTCGAACACTGACAGAGATAAGACACTGATCCATTAAACTACTTAACTTCTTTGTGTAGTTTTATGTTGAAGTTTTTTAGTAGCTGTTGTCTAGTTGTACATCATTTTGTACATTCATATGTCCGTCCATATTTTGAAGTTGTTTGTTTATTTGAGAGAGAATGAAGTATATGTATGAATCTGTGCTTCAGTGTATATAAATTGGCCAACAATTGCATTTGTTTCAATACTCTTGTGCTGATTTTAATTTGCATAGCATAAGCATTACGAAGGAAATAATTATCTAGCTTCATTTAGTTTCTGCCCTCATTGATTTTTGAGTAGCTATTCTCACTATCCTTTTTTCAATCAATACAGTTGAACTTCTTTGATTGGGGATGTAATAAGATGTGTCGCTCTGCCACATAGACCAGTCGATAGCATCGATTGATCTGTGCTAGACAGAAGTAAGAGTTAACTTCGTCTAAGAGCATTAATTTAGCCATGCTGGCTTCATGGCTCTGGGGATGGCAATGTCAGTCAATCTTTCTCTCTGACGGTCGGTCAGTCTACCACTTTGGTACAGATTGACATTTCTCAACAACTATTGGATGGATTGTCAGACATTCATGCTCCTCAGAGGACAAATCCTGCTGACTTTGGTGTTCCCCTGACTTTTCCAGCAGCGCCACCAGCAGGCTGACATTCTTGGCCTATAATGAAAGATTGGATCAATTCCCATGAAATGTGGTACACGCCACCATTAGGTCACAGGCAGTGGCTCCAGTCAGAGCATGACTTTGTTGTTTTTCTTTTGTTTCTTGCACTGCAGAAGACAGTGCTAACATGAAATTAAGATGCCTGTCCTTAGATTAAAGGATTCCTAGGATTAGGACATGTGATTACTTCACAAAAGGATCTTGAGGATCAGATGCTCATTTGTTTTAAAGATAAAGTGTATATTGTATGTCAACCAGACAATCTTCCTTGTTAATGTGACCTCTAAAACAAAACTCATACATTGTCTAAAAGACAGCGAGATCCTCACAATAAAATCATACCATCATGGACAGCTCTACAACCTGACAGCATGATTAGTAGGCCATTGCAGCAAACCTCGTTTCATTCCCTACCTGCTCTTATTTGCCATATGTTTTACTTAGCTGCATACTGTAGGTTGCGTTACCTTAAATAATGGTGTCTCATAAATCTGTCCTGGGAAACATTTGTTTCTCATTTAGGAATTGCACTTGGGTTCAGTCTGGGGAGATGACCTCTCTAGTTGAAGCAGTGCTCCATTAACCTGGTATGCTGCAAAACAGAAAGTGAACCGTTCTGAATTATTAGCACGCAAAGGCTCTTTGTAGTCTTTCTGTCTTCCTCTAGTCTTCGTCTTCACAGACCTGTCTCATGAAGAAAGAAAAGAAGAAGGTAGAGATCATTGAAAATACTTCACAGGTTTCTTCCACTTTCCATCAGATGGAAAATTACCAGATCCCTGAAGGTCTAGCCCGGCTGTGAAGATGGCAACAATCCTAACAAGAGAATGTACATCTAAGCCCAGCCCAGGTTTAGCGGGGATTCAGACTGTAAACAGCCCTGCGCTAAACAACCGGGGGCTGCATTGGTGGGAGCGTGTTGTTTAAGGTACCAGCAAGCCATTTAAAAAAATGACCCATTTAGTCCAGTTGGAGTAACAGAATAATGTGTTTAAAGGACGCCAAAAAAACGCCACAATAGTTTGTAATACTGGATTTTACAACTCTGGAAAGTTTTCACAACGGCATCTTCATTGGCCAACGCTGCAACTTGCCGGATGATGTGGCGTTGCTGCTTAAATTGAGCCAGGTTCAAAATGTTTGGCAAATAGTTTTTGAATATTCTGAGATAAGGTGTGAATGCAAGTTGCTGAAGGAAAAGATAAACATTGGCAGAAGATGATGATGATCTCATGATTCTGCAGGTCAAGAAATACATCCAATACCAACATTCGGTGCCAATGCAGGAAGTACTGTGCCCTGTTGAGAGGCTTAAAGTAAGGGTGTGGTGGTCGGGGGGTTGGATAGGTGTGTAGTGTATCTGTCTGACTTTTATGCAGAAGACCAGAATTTGCATTCTGTCACAGACCAACATACACGGTTTGTTTTATTTAAATAACCACCTTTTTTTTTCTAACCTTGACGAAGTGTGTTAGTGTTCATTAATCATTCTTTATTTCCCATAACCATGATCTAACCTAACAATACCATACCTGACATAATCAATTGTTTAAAAAAATCAATGTAAACCATATTTGCATTGAACAGGGTTTGGTAGAATCATCCAATATTAACATTCTGGGCCCTATTTTAACGATCTGAAACGCAAGTATGAAACGCAAAACGCAAGTAGCTTTGTGGGCGGATCTCGGGCGCTGTTGCTATTTTACCGGCGGGATAAATGACTATTGCGCCCGACGCAAATCTAAAATGGGTTGGTCTGAAGTAGCTAGGTGTGGTTTGGGCGTAACGTGCAATAAACCAATCAGAGCGTCATCTCACATTCCCTTTAAGAGCAGGGCGCTTGTTCCATGGCGGATTGCTATTATGACCGGGGATTTGCCTGGCGCCAGCCGGAGCTGCCGGTGCGAGATGCGGCAAAGTAATAAATGCCCGTCGGGGCGGGTGGCGATGTTGCTGCGGCCACTTCGGGCGCATCTCCTCAAGTCTGGAGAGGATTGCTGCAGCAATGGAGCGTGGGCCTCCAAACGAACCACCTGCTCCTGTTGTGCCCCTTCCTCCTCCCCCCACTCCATCTCCGTCCACCCGCTCCACCAGGAGCACATCGCGCATTACTCCCGGACCAGATCCCGGCGTAGTTCAACATCACGTCTCCTTAAGTCCTCTAATATTTCCTCATTTATGTCATCAACACATCCATGATTCATGGAAATGTTGTGTAAAACACAACAAGCCACAAAGAATGCTGCGACTTTTTGAGGACTGTACTGTAAGTGCCTCCTGATCTATCCAAACACATGAAGCGCATTTTCAGTAATATTTTCCTTTGTAATTATGTATGGTTTTCAAAAATGGGAACTGCTGTAGATGAGAGAAGTGTATGCGCGTTGTGCACACGCTACATTATGGCCAAGCATGCGCCCCTAAAATAGCATCTGAATAACGCGCTACTGACTTTAGACTAGGTTTTTCCTGGTCAGTGGCGGAATTGTTTTCTGAAACTGCAGAATAGCACAAAGTAACGTTTGCGCCAGAACACGCCTCCTCTTTTCGCTGAACCGCCCCCAGGAGCGCAAATACATTCCCTAATTTCCCGACGTGCGTCTGTGGAGGGAAAAGTCCGCTGTGCGTCGGGTGCAAAATAGGAATGATACATGCGTCGGTGAACAAAGGCAATTGCGCTGAGTGCAAGATAGGGCCCTCTGTCTGACAGTAGGGTTGCATTATATTTTGATATAGCCACCTGCAGATGGGGTGGGGAAACTCCCTCCAGATACACTTTAGCACTCCTACATTTGGGAATCCTTCTGCAAACATTTCAACAGATCAAACATGTTACTTCTCACTCGTCTCCCGCTAAATGCTCCGCTTTTCTCTCCTCAAAATGATGGATTGCCTTTCTTTTGACAAAGTGAGGGTGAAAGGTGAGGTATTAAAAGCTGTCAGAAAGCTAAGTTGGAGTTGAGGACTTTCAGATATGCATGGTAATGTGTTGGAGGAATGGGAGGAGTGAAAGCACTGTGCTGTTGGTGGTCCAGATCTGTGTAAATATTGGAAGTGTTGGGACATAGCGAGTCAAAACACAACACAGCTTTAAGAGGTTTGCTAATGAATGCAAAACCCCTCAAAAATGTAACTTTTGAGTTTTTCATGCAAATAGATGCCCCTGACAGATTTTGGGCTGGACAGAGCATTAGCCCTCTGTGGTTATATTTCTTAAAAAATATTATATCCTCCCCGTTCCAATTGAATCACACCTAATCTCACCACACACAGTCATTTGAAGCATTGAGGAAAATCCCAACAGAGTAATGACAGGAAAGTTCTTTGTTCTGGCCTCTAAGTGGAATATGTAAGTGCTGACAGACAAGACAATTTACGAACAGGAGCTCACAGGACACACTCAGTTTTAATTCTGTGGCAACATACCCGAGAGCTTGCCCTGACTCATCACTCTTTCAAAGCCCGCTGGCACACCTCGCCGTGGGAATGACACTTCTCAAACCATCTCTGTTTGAACAAGTTGATTCCACTTTCTCTGTGCTCTACGTTGGGCATTCAGCAGCTTTTCTGATTTATAATGCCGTGCTGGCTGAATGCACGAGGTCAAACTTCAAAAAGGGTTAATAAGTGTTGAATACAAGTCCTAAGTGTGCACACGAATGTGCCTACTCCTCCGTTTGAAGTATGAATTAATCCTGTTTTATTGTGGACGACCTGGCAGGTTCACACGGAGGTGTGGACAGATAGGCATCAATGCAACGTGCTGCTGAGCTCTATGATTTTCCCCGTTTATCCGACATGTATATTTGGCTGGCGTGCTACTCATGCTCAACATAGTACTATCAACCCGGTTTTAGATTGAAATTATCCATTTCAATTAGTCATCTTTATGGCCAAATTGTTGCTAGAATACGTCTGTACTCTGATAATGGTGAAATAATATAGAGGAAAGCTGAAACAAATGTACACCTCCATGTTTACGTTTTGATTAAACATTTAAATAAATGTATATTCAATTAGATCTGCAATATTAAGTGTATTAACAGAAAATTAATCAGCAAAACATTTTAAGTACAGGCACCAAGAAAAATGGCCACATCAAAGCATTACATGAGCAAATCAGTTCGTAAACAAGTAGGCCTAAACAGTTTATCCAGATTCTCTAACTACTTTGTTTGGAGGTAAAGCTAAAGGTGAGCTTACTTGAAATGGTGGTAAAAACGCAAAAACTGTGTAAAAAAACTGCAGGTAATTGCCTTTTTTTCTTTTGCAAATACATTTGACTAATCTGGGGATTTTCTCATAACCCGTCTGACTCTTCATGTTTCTTGCCCAATCTGACTTATTTTAGGTGATGATATATCATGTTCCCAGAACATCAACTTGACTTTTGTCCAAGTTGTGATAAACTGGAACTGTCATTTAAATGGTGGAAGAGTAACGGGAGAGTTTCAGCTGTATGTTGTTTGAGCTCCTGCAGCCTGACAAGAATAACATGCTGCCACAAACACTGAGTTCTTGTAAATTAAAGGCAAAATATGTATTATATATTCACCACAAACATTGTAACCCATTTTCAGAAATCAGTTTAACTCCACCACACACATTCATGCTATGCTAAGGCATAGAGCTGGTGTTGCAGGTGTCCCGTAGAGACTCTCCCAGTGCTACCACTCTAATAGTAATTCAGTCACGCATCAGTGTCCACAGCTTGGTCTCAACACTCCCTGTTCGTGTCAGAAAACAAAGACCACGGGCGTCCCCGCAATACATAGCCACTGGGGCAACCGGACAACACCTTTAAAGCAAACAAGCTTACCCGCTCTTTATAACTGCAGCATAATACTCAGCCTTTGTCCCTTCCAATCCTCCACCCTGGTCCTCCTGCTCCATAGCAGGTGCCACTTGAAGTTGCTTTACTGATTCATTGTTTCTTCAATTCCAAAAGCCCATCTCTTTTCATATTTGCCCTCTCAGCTGACTTTGTAGGTGACTTTCTCTAAATGTACATAACAAACCTACAGCCTTTTATTTTGTGTGGTGTAATGAAAGCATGGCTTACTAAGTGTGCATTTGTGTGTGTGCTTGTGTTTTGTGCTTTGTGCTACTTTGATGAAAGGACACGGGCTCTTACTGTTAAAAATGACACTGCTCTTTCTCTGCTCTTTTTTTCTGACTGTTATGTGGGTGAGACACATTTTCAATGTTGAGCATGAAAATGTATTCCTGACCTTGAGCATTTAGCAGCCAAGGAGCCAGATATTTTCCTCAGGAGTTGGTGGAGACCAAAAGAAGAGCGAATATTGTTTTTTTATTCGACAGGTGTCCAGAAACACAACTCCAAATGAATGCTAATGTTTATCTGTGTGTGGTGGATGTGTAATTAGCGAGGCCAGCTAGTTCGCTTGTAACTGGCAGTGGCTGACCGCTATAATGACAGTGTGTTTTCATTCTCTGTACTGACAGTCTGCTCTGCGCTGAAGGTTTCAGGTTTCTTAACTGCCTTTTGCATATTAGACAGCGATTGGTTTACAAATTAGTGACGTACCTAATGAAGCTTGCCCAGGATATAATTGAATCTCAGATTTCAAGGAAGTGCAAAGACATGTTCTCCTTCGGGAGAGGGATGTGAAAATGCAGAAAAACGACGCTGGGTGCAGCGCTTTATCTCCAGGCAGCCGCATACCTTCTCTTCTCATTGGGAACAATTCGAAAAAAAAGACGCTCAGAAAAAACCTGCTGTGTGGACACTCAGCCTTATCCAGTTAAAGCTCCAGCATTAGGTTATTAGAGGCCGAGTAGATGACAGATGTTTTAGAAGAAAGAGTTCATAGAAATTCAATCAAAGGTCAGGTATTAGTAACCGTGTTAATCTTAGTTTCCTTGCCCAGCCTTGCTTTAAAGGTCCCATGGCATGAAAATTTCACTTTATGAGGTTTTTTAACATTAATATGCATTCCCCCAGCCTGTCTATGGTCCCCCAGTGGCTAGAAATGGTGATAGGTGTGATAACCGAGCCCTGGGTATCCTGCTCTGCCTTTGAGAAAATGAAAGCTCAGATGAGCCGTTTTGGAATCTGCTTGTTATGAGGTCATAACAAGCAAGGTTACCTCCCCTTTCTCTGCTTTGCCCACCCAGAGAATTTGGCCCACCCATGAGAGAGAGAGACATCATGGCTTTCAAACGAGAAAAGTGGCAGTTGGTCAAGGCCACACACCCACCCTCCACCTTGCCCCCCCCTCTCTCCTCCACAATAGCTTCAGACACAGAAATGGCACATACTAAGGAAAGCTCATTGTAGGACTGGCTCTAGTGGCTGTAATTCTGCACCAAGGCTGAATTTCGGGAAAGAGACTTCAGATACATTATTAGGGGACCACTAAGGTCTATATAAAAGCATCCAAAGAGCACCATGTCATGGGACCTTTAAATCTCTTTTCATGCTCATCCATTGGTGATGAAAAATAACTTATGTATTTATGGTGTATTTGTATGGTGAAAATAAGCTAGTTGGAGAAAATACACACATGCTTGAAGAAATATGGGGGTGTTATCCCCCAAACCCATCACCATTTGTTCCCCCCTTTGAGCTACAGCTTGGGGTCATGGGTTATATGATGTGTCAGTGCATTGATTAAACCTTCATTAGATCTCTGTAACGGTCCTCAGGACCTGTTGCCCTTTTCCGGGAAATGGAACTACTTAAAGGACAAACGTTTGACTGCGTGCAAACCATAGCAACGGGAGTTGCAGTGAATGACTTGGTTTGGTGGGTGTCTGAGATTCTTATAGCCTCAGTCACCTGGTCACAGCCCCCACGGTGAGTTCAGGGAAATCAGAGTTTCAGACCTCCGTCCATTTTAAACTCTTTCCTTGTAGAAGTTTGACATTCAGGCTTCCGAGTTACATTGTTTGAGGCCAGGCTTCAGGCCTGTGGCCTGCCTCACGTTGGCCACATGTTGGTTCATGTGACTCCGTTGTCTCGGATCAGTTTAACCACATTGCTCGGTCCCAACAAGGTATTTGGGTGGGCTTTAGCACTTCTTGCCCAACAGTATGTCTAGGGTACTAGTATAACTGACACCTGTCCTAACAGTTAGAGCATACAAAAATGTCTTTGTGGCCTGCTGGTTCTGATCAGATGTCATGGGGGCCCAATAAAAATTCAGGGCATTTGTTGCATGTCATAACAGGCTCAAATAATAATTGTTGCAATTGCTTGAATAATTCTATATAAGTAAATACTAAATCTGTTTGTCTGTGAACTTTTTTGCAGCGTCACTAATCGTATGCCTTGACACGGAATGTTAACATATGTTGTTTCAACATACAGTCATTATTCTGGGATAGGCCCTTCTTCGCACAACTGCAAGAGGTCGCTTGTCAGAAAGGCGTAAACATGGGCTATTTTGCGCTGTTTGAATGACCAATACTGTTGTTTTTCTTATGAGGACAGTCCATATTGTTCATAAAGCCACTACAGAAATTAGTGCAAAAGATACTGTATGGTTCATCCAATGGCCTGTTCTAAAATGATTGGTGTGAAACAAAGACATTTAAATTCTCTTTGTAATCAACAAATCTTGCGTAAAGCAACAAGCATTTTGTCTTCTTCAGATCATGTTATTCAGAGTGAGTTTTCTCTGTTGCCATGAAGACGATATTTTACCTGCTTTTAAAACGAATCGCCACTCTAACTCTTTTATCCCTTCTGTAATTTGTCTTTTAATTGGAAAACTACTCTCTAGGGTGTAGGCCTATATGAAGGCTTGTGTGCGATATGTATTTGTGTGTTGTCTGTAGCTGCTCTTAACGAAATGCCCTTTGTGGGATTAATAAAGTTGTTGAATACAGTATAGATGAACAATGACCCAAAACATACCTCGAAAGAAACCCAGGAGTTTTTTAAGGCAAACAAATATTCTGCAATGGCCGAATCAATCACCTGATGTCAACCCAATCAAGCCTGCATTTCACTTGCTGAAGACAAAACTAAAGGCAGAAAGACCTACGGACAAACTCACTCCCTAATGTGATTATAATATAAAGGTGCTTATGTTGTCAGTATGTCCTAACATGAACTTCCAAGCATTTCTTTTTTTATTTTCACTCATACTGTTTTTGTGTAATGCCAGGTTTTTTTCCCTGACATTGTTTGCTCAAATGCTGTAAAACTGGGAGGCAGAATGGAGAGATGAAAGGCGGCAAAGAAAAGAAAACTTGTCAGTAACTGCTGTGTTGATCCCTGTGTACCAGATAAAGTCCTACATCAGTCAGTAATGTAGGTGGTAGAGGTGCAGCAGCAAATAATTTACCAGAGCTAAAGCCTTAGGATCATGAGAGTGCAAACATGATTATTGACAGAAACACAAAAGGAGGTTTAGGGTAGTCTCATCCCAGCTGTGTGAAATTTCAGCCAAACACAGTCATGTGCACAGAGGGTAGGCAGGTGACAGTGTCAGAGAACATGAGGACCCACCCCCACAACCAATTTGTATGCAGTTTCCTTTATTCTCTGTTCTTGTGGTTTTCAATCATGACCCAGTTTTGGGGGGGACAAAGCCCCTCGCACCCCTGTTGTGCTTATAATAGCTATGTCTCCAATTAATAGGACAGTCTGTATTTTTGTGTGCGTGCATCGTGTATACTGATCATGGGGCAACCTAATAAGCCTTTTTCTGTGACACAAAGGTGTTGCAGACATGCGGTCATTGTCTTTGCCCACCTCCTGCTTGAGTCTTTAAGCCTTATTGCCCTTGACACACTGCCCTGCAGAGAATTAAGTCATCCCATTTGTCTTACTCATTGTGGACAGAGTGGGGCACTGTTTCCCTACTTTGCCTGAAGAGACTCATGTGATTAAGCAGTGAATAGTGTTTGAGCCTCCAAGGGCTCACCATTGGGCTTTGTTGCTAGGTTTTACTGTGATGTCTATTGTGTCAGCAGCAATAAAGAGACATCTGTTTCTTAAGCTAATTCTGCTCATTTGCTGTTCCAACAAAGCACTCTAACGTGAGTGGCTTATCCAGAGACTACAAGACTGCCATCGTTCAGTTCATCTTGTCACTTTTGTTTTGCCAATTTGTCCAAACAGATTTGCTGTTTCCGAAATTAAGCACAAGAAAGAATGTTGAAACAAGTTAATGAGACGACCAAGGGTCCCAGGATAGAGACCATTTATAAGGACACAAGCAGAGCAGAGCTGAGCCTAATGAATGATGAACCATTAACAACACCAGTTAGCAGGAAATGATTGGTCACTGCTCTGTGTGCATCTGATCTATAGAGTAGAGCCCCGGCTGAGCCTGGGGTTGTTCTGAAACCATTTACTATTATGGCACTGCTTTAGTCTACTACATAAACATGTGGAGATGGATTGTAGCCACACTAGATTGTTTTGCTAGTGGTGCCACTGGGTGAAGAGAAGCCATGAGGAGTTTATTTTGAAAAATGCCAACAGATGACATCACCAGTGCCTCTCTAAGACTATGATTGCTTAGCTTTGACTTTCAGTGTTTGGCCCTTATGCCTATGGTCATGTTGGATGCTGTAGCTTTTGGTGCTATTGGATTGGAATGTGTTGTACTGTGAGGTCTACCATCATTGGTATAAATTGGGTCGACAAAATATTAGAAGCTAGGTGTACTTATTAAACTGAGTATACGGTTGCTCTGTGGTGGCATGTCAAATGGTACAGAATCAGACATCATATTTAACAGAACCACTGTTCCCACTAAATTACTATAATACTTAATGCATCTGCTCTATTCTCCTTTTGAGACTTTGTCATTATTCTGCTGTGTGTTAAACTGTGTATTTGTATTCATTACACCCATTTGATGCAGCAATTGGCCAGGTGTGTGGAGGTGTTAAATTAAAGCAGGGTTTGAACTTCTCTCACAAGCTCCTTTTTTTCGCACTACTTTTGACACTTTTTGTGTGCAACACTATGAATGCATTCGGTGATACTGTCCAAAGGTATGCACCATTATCCCTATTTGTACGATGAATTGGGTCAAGACTACATAGACATGCAAGTGTGGCCATTTGTGAACAGGTAAAACACTTTTTGGGATATGGTATAAAGTTCATTTGAAGCATAATGAGACCTTTAGTTTTTGCAGTATTCTGTAACTTTGTTTATTCTTTTGTTTTCTTACTGCTGATGTGTAGTTCCTACCAAGTCAGGTTCCAATATAAATTCATTAGCATACTTAACTGAATTTTGTATACTAATTAAAAACAAACCTAATAATAATAATTTATTAATCCCACAAAGGAAATTACAATGTTTTCACATTTTTCACATTACACACACAGGCCTGAAATACACACACATGCTCAGTACCTATACATGCACTAATGGAGAGATGTCAGAGTGAGGGGGCTGCAGCTGTCGATGGACAGGTGCCCCGAGCTGTTGGGTGTTGGGTGCCTTGCGCCCAGCTACCATTTCACCACCATGGGGACTTGAACCGTGACCCTCTGGTTCCCAGCCCAACTCCCTACAGACTGAGCTACTGCCACCCATATTCATGTTCTTATTGGGTGTAAACTCTCCCAGGACCACACCTTTTTGTTTTGATGAGCTTACTGCTTGCAGCTGTTAACTGATTAAAAAATTGTACAAACCAAACACAGGGATTCCCTCAAAATAAACACTCAAGTCATTGGAACAAAAAACACCCCCGCACACTCTCACCTAATGAGCACACACTTACAGCACAAACAGCAGCGAGACAAAAAAAATATGCAGAAGAGACAAGAATAAGCTGCATAGCAAACAAGGGAGCGGAGCTTAAAAGAATTCTCAGGCAGCTGGGCCTGTGGGTGTCAGGGCGAGCTCTACCTCTCACCTTTTGAATTGTGTTTGCACACACATGTGTTTGCTTGCCTGTCTGTGTGTGTGTATGTTTGCACATAAGTATGGATAAAGGTGTAATGTTTGCTCTCTAGCCTGCTTGACAGGTGTCTCTCATCTAAAGCCCTATCCAGTTTTGGCCTTTCAGCAACGCTGAGCGTTAATGGAAAAATAAGCTTCATAGGGAGAGGAAATCTGAGAGACGTGATTAATTGCAGTCAGGCCTTTGTATTCACTGACTTTGAGAAATGGATTGTCAGGTATCACTGTCCTAATAATTGTTCCTTCACCCAGTCAATACTTACCATATGTAAATGTAACAAAGGTTATTTCATGAATACTTAACATAGATGCTAATATGTCTGCTTGATCACAGTAGAGTTTGATATTGTTCAGGCATCGTTTATCTTAACTACAATGCTGATGACATCTGTGTTTCTATTTTTCCACTTCAGCCGCAAGTGGCGCTGTCTGCTCTATTACATATGTCATGTGACATACTGTAGGTCAAAATCAACAAGTCCTTCAAATTAAAGTTTGTAACTGCCCTTTGGAATGACACATAGAAAAATAAATCCGCTTTATGATGTGATGAGACTTTTAATAGAATTTCCATCTGAATATTTACAGAAATCACAGTTACACATAATTGAAAGTGCATGTTATTAAAATTGATCAAGTACTTTTCATGTTAACTTTTCACTTAACTTTTTTTTTTAATCGCTGTGTTTGAAGGTTTTCTTTAGTGTGTTTTTATTAATAGTGAAAAGTAACTAAGTACATTCAGTACTTTGCCTCAGTACCACCTTAAAGTACATATTCTTTACTTCAGTTTCAATTTTGTGCTACTTTAAGCTTTCACCCCACTGCATTTACGAAGAAAATATTATACTATTTACATGGCTACATTTGTCTCATAGCTTTACTTTGTAGATTATTATTTTAAAAATCTATAATGAGTATCTGAAATAGAATACATTGTTTTACGTATTTGAACTACCAAAAGGAACATAAAGTGGTTAAAATTAGCTGTAACATTAAAAAGACTTTGAATGCATCAGTAATAATAATCCAATAATATAACTGTAACCATTCTGTTCGCATAATACTCATTGATATCAAAATATTCCTATTTTTACTTTAGTTACGGAATTGAATATTTCTTCCACCACTAGTGGCTATCCCTGTTGTCATCTCCAGACCCAGCCAGACAGTTATCTGTGTGGATTGCACAGGGCAGCCTGCACCTCAGGAACCTGCACTTAAAGTGGTGTTTACCCCTCCTTCTCTCTCTCGCACATCCTCTCTGTCTTCCTCTCTCACATACAGTGTAGGGTACATGCTCCTGCTGCAGCAGATTGCGTAATTATATCAGGATGTTGTTTGTGCTATCAGAAATGTTGCTAGTCATTGTTTGGGCTGTGTCTGTTTATGTGAGATGAGTGCCAGTGATAGCAAACCTTGGCTCCATACTTTTGCTATCTAAGCCATCAGAGATAGCAGTTCCTACACTCTGACTTCTTCACATAACACACCCTTTTATGCAACTCCTTGTTTTAAATGATTGAGACATGTGGACATGTGGTGTCAGAAAAGCTAAAAGTTCAATCATTTAACATCTGATACACCCTTGCTTCCGCTATGCAGAAACCTCAGGAGAAGGTGTGTTTGCAGGGTGAGCGGATGTTTTTCAAAGACAGAAAGGAGGACATAGATCCTATCCAGCCCATTAACTGTAATTGTGCTTGTTTAATGTTGATTTGATGAGGAGTAGGGCCTGTAGGAAGAAGGCAACGGAAGGGGAGGTGTCATCCTCTCACATCAGACATGAGGCTCTGGGGCCAGGAGGAGAGGAGGTGCAAATGAGTTTAGGTCACAACGAAAAAGGGACTGCAAGATGGTTGCGATAAGTTCCCCCTGCGGTTGCCCACCCTTCCTGGCCTTGGTGATGATAATAACTCAGCTTGTTTTGCCTTCACTACCTCATGATAGAAGCCAAGGGCTACATGACAAGACTCTAAACAAAAACTTGAGATGATAATGGACAGACGGCTGGTTCACACAAGTGAGACTAGTCATGATGTAAAAAGGCTTTTACACTGGAGACACTGAAACGTGTTGCTTTTCCTGCATGACCTTACATTCTTTCTTCATAGCCTTTAATGTTACACTCTAATAATCCTGTTAACCTGCAGTGAACATGCAAACCACTTTGTTTAGTGACAGGAACATGACCTCGATCTAAAGTCCAAGGCAGATGGGACCATAATTTGCCTATTGCAGTCTAACATTGTGAAACCCTGTTTTGATACTGGAATGAAGACGGGGTGAAGGAGCTGCTTCTGACAACTTTTGTAACTTTCCAAAGTAGACAATCTGACAATCATGCTCACTTTACGGGCCAGATGTGTGAAGGTTTGGAAGAAGCCAGTGTCCTCTTTTTAGATCTTTTTTTCATTTTTCAACTACTTCCGCCACTTTTTGTGTGTACAACCCAGTGAAACACCATGAATGCGTTTGAGTCTGAATGTGTCCCCATTTGTACGATTATTGCCCCCCTCGTTATCGCGGAAGCCTTTTCGCCATTCTGAAAACACTTTTGCCTTTAGACTTGGTTGGAAGAGTCTGAAGGGCTATTATCTGTACACACAAACATGTTTACACATGTTGGTCGACTTGTTTGGTCTGCATGTATAGTCTGCCCATTAATAACATTTGCTCCAGGCGGACACACGGACCCCTCACAGACATGAGCAGATGACAAAATGTCGACCACATGGAGCCTCTTGCACCCTTGCGGCCATCAGATGCAGAAAGTATAATTTGGGCTGGAGAATGGAGACGAGCAGTAACCAATGAGAGGAAATTGGGGTAGGGTGGAGGCAGCAGAAATTCCAAAACATTGTAACACCCTGTGCTTCGTCAGGCTCTATTACTACAAAGCTGAAAGTAAACAAATCAGATGTCACACAGCAACTTCTAGCATTCTTCTTCTTGTTAAATATCATTTGCTCCAGTTGTGGATCACTCCAACTAGAATGATATTGTAATTAGTACACCTCATCTGATCTGACTTGTGTTGTTTGGGTGCCCATATGTCAACATAGTGTGAGCACTACAACATTTTTTTAAAGTCCTGTAGTCTATTTGCTGCTTCCGTGACCTGATCTGTTAATTGTTCTTTCAAACCAACACAACTGCAGTTTGGTCCCTCCTACATGATGAAAACAAGCTTGATACATGTTAGAATGTGTTATGTGAAATGTTTCCTGCCAATAGCTGCTGTCACAATCCTTCCTGGAGCACATGTTTTGGAACACATTATGGAGTTTTCAATCCAACATAATGGGATCACCCTTTAAATACCCTTTCAAACAGCTACACTAATAGGATGTGCAACCCGTTCTTCAGCCATCAACCTGGCTGCACTGCGTTAAGTAGACACCTGATTTGATGGTCAAGCTTTGTCAGTTCGTCACAGCTTAAGCCCTGTGGGGATGAGCCACAAATCACCTGCTAAGACTCTTTGGAGTCAGAGCTGAGGAACTAAATCCCCAATTTTACCTTTCTTACCTGTTCTTAGTCCTCTTACTGTATGCTCACTTCGCAGGACACAGAGCTGTCCTGGCACGGCTGAATGGTAATCCAACACCTGCTGTAAGGACACCTGGTGTCCAGATTTACTGAGATTGCATTCCAAGGGCAAGGGCTGTTTTTTTACACCTCAGTTGATTAGCGTAAGAGCAGAGGTTGTGTTGTAGTCATTAATAAATGTATGCAAATCTAGTTATTGGCATCTTGGCGCCCTGTACAATTGATGTGCTCTTTGAGATCTTATCTTATCTTTGAGATATTGCAGATTCAAGGATGGATGGAAAGCTTGTTGTGATTTTCTGGTGTCGTAAATCCAGGTTTTCACACTTCCATCTTACTTATTTTCTCCAGTAAGGGTATTTACGAAAATGTTGTTACTGAAAAATATAAATGCTGTTCTGTCCGTGAGCTCTGGATAATTCCCCCTTAAGTCTTGAATTCCAAGTATTGTGAGCTATTTTTTTCTTTCCTAAGCTGATGTTTATATTTTGTGTTGTATAATTATATCAAATGAATTTATGAAGCATAGTGTGCCATTTGAATTTGTAGTTTTCCTTTTGTTGCTTTGACCTTTCAAATTGTTTGAAGAAACAACATGAACTGTTCACCCAGTCCAACTATAGGGCCTTAGGGTCTAATTTGAAGCCTGAAATGTGTATGTGAAGTGGAAGAACCAGTGTGGAGCTTTGGTGTAGCCAATGAATCCAGTTTACCACAGTTCTTGACTATGTAATTGGTCTGTTGGTCCTGTTAATTGTCATGACATAATAATAGAGCTGCAAAGATTAATTGATTAGTTGTCAACTATTAAGTTAATCACCAACTATTTTGGTAATTGATTAATTGGTAAAAATTAAAAACAAGGCTGTTGTCAACGTGTCACCGACATCATTAATGCTAAATAGCTTGTTTGTTGATGTGGTAGAAACTTGAAGGGGACTTGACATAGCATGCTCTGGGCCACGCTTGCTTGTGTCACATCTTAAAACGGGCATAGATATGCCATTGTTAGGGTGAGATGAAACTTGAGCATTGACATTTTTTGAATTATTGCTAGTTAATTATGAGTTATTTCATCAAAATATGTCCTGGCCTGCTCACAGTCCTCCTGTTCGTTCTATTATTGTTTTACTTCCACTGACCGGTCAGGTGACAACTACAAATGGCAAATGTAATTAAAAGAAACAGATGACATGAATTCAGTCTAACTGGGAATGTATTTCCGTTTTATTTGACGACACTGTATGTAACATTGTTAGGCATGTGTACTGTGAGAGCAGAGGAAATAGGTTGGACCAATCGTGATCTTGTTTTGTTTGATACCATCATGAGCCTACCTGCATAGAGCGTGCAAAATGACGAACTTAGTTGTCTTACGCCTCTCACCCAACCTTTCTTTAGGTACTTAATCACCTTCAGGAGGATAGTTCCTCCTTTGGCTAACCTGCCCATCAGCAGTTTGTGATCCTCTGTAAACCGTACTTAACAAACTAAATACTTGATCCGACCAGGCCGGCAGTTAAAGATGAAGGAGCCGGCTCAGAGCATTGTGATTACAGACTTAATAGAGGACAAACATCTTAGTAGGATATATGTGACCGCTCTGCCGTGTAAATCCCACCTTTAACTGACCCGTCTGGGCTGTTGCTAAGGCTCTTCTTAAGGTTTTTTTTCTTCTTAAAATACAGTGATGTTCGTACGGTGGCCCTGAAGTGCAAATCACAACAGCAAATAGAAAAACGCAACAGCAAATCATAAAACACAACAGCAAATAGGAAAACATTTCATCAAATCATAAAACACAATGGCAAATAGGAAAACAAAACGGCAAATAGGAAAAAACGACAGCAAATATGAAAACACTTCAACAAATCATAAAACACAACGGCATTAACTTCTACCGGAAAAGGTAGGGCCTATCTAGCAGAGAACGGACCCTCCTGATTGGACAGACGGAGGAGAGGTGAAAAACACGGAAAAACGCCTACTTTTAACACATAGACAGTCCGTCTGGCTAATCAGGAGTGTCCGCTTTTGGTCCGGTAGCTGTCGTGTTTTCCTATTTGCCGTTTTGTTTTCCTATTTGCCATTTTGTTTTATTATTTGTTAAAATGTTTTCCTATTTGCCGTTGTGTTTTATGATTTGCTGTTGTGTTTTTCTATTTGCTGTTGTGATTTGCACTTCAGGTCCACCATATATTGGTGTGAAAATGAGGTCATTCAGCATTTCGTTGGCGTGATAATGACTAATTTATAATTTGTTGGTGAAATAAGACCACTCAGAATTTATTTTGCACAAGATACAAGTTCCTGAGAACATTATTATTATTATTATTCACAACCTTTGTCTGAATAGTATAAACAACATTTACAACATCAATCAACAAAGCTACAAGTAGATAAAGTATTCAGTGACAGTATTTTGTGTATATCCTGCCTGTGCAAATCTGTTTTTCCAAAATAGATGTAATTATTTTTTAAAGATCCCACAAAACTTCTTGAAGGAAATTAAGATTTCTGCAAATGAGAAAAAGGATTCACAAAGCTCCATCATTTGGCTCCACAAACCAAGTTCCATTTTTATTTGGTTGGTGTCTCAGTGAGTATCTCAGTAGGTAAAACCATAGTGCAAAGTGAGAAAAAAAGCGAAGTTATAAATTAAATTATTAATGCAAAAAATATCTAATTAAACCTATTGTTTACTATTCAGATTATGCCTAATAAATATAGACACTGTGACATTTTGACATCCTAAGACAAATGCAGATGCCCCACCCCGGGGATTAATTTGATCCCTAATGATATAACACATTTCAGCCAGTAGAGGGTATAGGTACTCCAAGAGGAGATCCTCCTACTCCCATACCTCATTGTCTCATTGCATACCATTACCTTGCAATTCCACGTCTACTCGGCCTATTTGCACAGTGTGTGTGCACACTGATGTCATACCACCTTCCCGAGAGAACAGAGTCACTGTCATACTTTGTGCACCAGTCTGTTTTGTCTTTGTTCATCAGCTATTTGTAACTGGGTTGAAATAACCAAGCTTGGCAAGCTAGTGGCTAAACATCATCCCAAGATCTGAAAAAGGAAATATTATACCTTTCAGGACGAGTTAATCTGAGGAAGTTTCCTTTACTTTGTTGAGATGGTTAAATAGGGGCATGTACTTTGAAAGGACCCATTTAGCCGCGATGAATGTGGTTGGGGGAGGGGGGGGCGCTTTTGTGTGTACTTGCCTAGAAAGCCAGATATCAAATAGGCTCCAGCCAGAGGTGAAATAGGGCTGAGCGGGTTAAAGGAAATAATTAGGGATCCAAAGTGTTCATCTCAGAGCTCACTTGGTTGATGGCGAGGCAGGCATGTTATCAAGAAACTTTTTGGTCATGGCTACATTTTTCTTTTCTTTTTTTTAAGTTTTCCATCATTAGCATGTAGCAAGTTAGCTCCCACGTTTCACCTTGTGGTTTGTAATTAAAAATTGTATTTTAGACCAGAGCAGAAGGAAGCAAAATCAAGAAGTAGGCTAGTTAATTTAAGTCATACTGACTGAATTTAGAGTCAGATTGGCCAACAACAGCTAAACAGCTCTTGCTTATGTATTCACTATATAGCACACACTTTGGAACAAGCATAACTATACTCTGTGTGTGTGTGTGTGTGTGTGTGTGTGTGTGTGTGTGTGTGTGTGTGTGTGTGTGTGTGTGTGTGTGTGTGTGTGTGTGTGTGTGTGTGTGTGTGTGTGTGTGTGTTTCAGTAGCAACTGTCATTTGCCCAAGACATTCAAGGGGGAAAAAAAACATTTTGCTTAGCCAAGTTTACCTTTTATGTACAAGCAATACAAAATAGCAATAGCTGTTTGATTTTTACAAGGAATGAATAGTTTATATTCAGTTGGAAGATAGCTATTCAAGTCTTTTATTTTTTTTATTTTTGAAGTAGACAAATCTGTTATTCATTATTAGCAGGGCTTAGCTTTACAAGCCACATAATGCAGATAGCAAGAAATGGTTGCTTATAGTAGATGCAAGAGAACAAGGATTATTATATATTATATTTGTACAGAATAACGTCTTAACTTTAGTAGTTTTCAGAACTATTCTACCTTTCTTATTACACTGTGGTACAAGAAGAAGGTATTATTGTTTTTTGTTAACAATAATAGTTGACATTGAAATTTACCCTTTATTTACTCTTTCACATCCAAAGGCGATGTTGATTGCAGCATAAAAGTAATAGCCAAACAGTAAATTACAGGGTCCATTAACGATGTTTCCTCAAGTACATAAAAAGACGCGTGCAGAAAAAACACAGCCAGATAGGGAGAGCAGGAGGCAATAAGTGGTAACAACAGTTATAGGTTAACATGCAAATTTCCAGTACATGGATCAGTAGCTCTTTGCATAATTAATCCACAAGTAGGTCAGGGTCAAAGGTGCAGTTACATCTGTAACATAGTCAGTGGAGGCCCTATAATTAATTATGACTCATCAGTGTGACAGACACTATTGTTACGGTCTACCAGTATATTTGCACATTTGTTTTGATGTCAACATGTCACACAAATAGCCTAATGTCAGTGCAAAGCCTGAAAGCAGGGTGCAACTGCAAACCGCTGTCAAAGGAATAGTTCAACATTTTCTTTAACAAACTATTGTTTTAAAGAAAGTCAGATAATGATAAGATGATGAAGCAAAGCATGATGGACAATTTTATCACATTCTGATAATTACAAAATTAATACAAATTTACTTTATTTTGAGGCAAATGTGCTTTTCTGGGAAAATCGTTTTGTTTTAATTGTGTTGTGTGTGCCCCCTCTCTGAAATCAAACCATCTCCTTCCTTCTTTCCTTCCAAAACTCTCAAACTCCTTTAAGCATGTTGTTAGCTAGAAAGCTAGACACAAAAAATTCCAACTGTCATGTAGGATGTTGTGCAGTCTCTGGGCGTAGCGGTTGTCGACCACAAGATAGATTTGTACGCTTCCTGCTTCTTGAACCACTGTGTGTTTTCTTAATCTTCATGTTAAATACATAATACACAGTATGCAAATAACACAGCTAGGCTAGCAGTTTCCTAGAGACGAGTTGAAACTTGCAACTACTTGCAACGCACAGGTCTGCAGCTTTCCATTTGAACTCTGATTTTTTCGAAGGTCAAAGTCGGAAACACGCCCCTTGACCTCGGATTTCCGAGCTCGGAACTCGGGCAACCACAGAGTACCCCGAGCTAAAAATCCAACAAGGCTGCTCCGTGCATCAACAGTTGTGAAAGCTGTAGTAAGTTATAAGCACTACTGTGTTATTTGTGTCTCACTAAATCAGTTGTAATAATAATAATAAATTGAATTTATATAGCTTTTCATGGACTCAAAGTCGCTTTACAGGGCAGGGTAGATTATAAAACATAACAAAACAAAACGAGCAAAACAAAACAAGTAGAACAAAACAAGATACAGATGAAAAAGGGAGGGGCAGGTGGACTATGGGTAGGCTGAGGTGAAGAGATGGGTCTTGAGGGGACTGGAAGATGGTGAGGGACTCAGAGGTGCGGATCTCTTGGGGAGGGGAGTTCCAGAGCCTGGGAGCTGCTCTGAGAAGGCTCTGTCCCAAAACAGCCAGTTGGATTTGATGGAGAGGAGACCTAGTGGATCTGGGCTATTGGTAGTAGGTTGGCCATGTGGAGCTTTATAGGTGGGACCAGATTTTGTAGGTGATCCGTAGAGCAGTGAGTTGTTTTAGGTTGTGTGGTAATTTGAGTGGGTTTGTTAGAGTAGTGAGTTAGTGAGGGTGTTTCAATTGGGGTGGTGGGTTTTTTGTGGGTATCACAGTTGGTGGAGGCGTGAGTGGTTTGGTTTTAGTTGATGTTGTTGGGTGTTGATTTTTGGGGGGGGTTGTGTGTTTATATGGTTCAGAGCTTGGGCATTGTGCTGTGTGTCAGAGTTTTGTGAGATTGTGTTGGTAGGTGGCAGCTGGTGGTACTTACCGTTTTGAGTCTTAGAGATGTTATGGTACAGTATAAGGCTCACCAGTAGTGTGTTGGGGAGTGTACAAAGTGGGATTTAATTTGAGGTTTTGTGTTGAACCAGTTGGAGAGGTTCAATAGGTTATTGCAAGAGATGGGTTTGTAGTTGTGAGGCCTTTCCAGGTTTTACAGAAGGGGAGTTGGTATTGGTAGTTGTTGGGGTACAGTTTTAAGGATTGGGGTACAGCCAGTTTTGAAAGCAGAGGGACAGTTCCAAGGGACATAGGAGTTGAAGAGGTTAGTGATGTAGGCATAGGACCGAGAGGACTTGAGTGGAGTAGGGGGGTCAAGACAGGTAGTGGGTTTGGAAGAGCTGATGGTTTGGAGATTTCAGGAGGAGTGCTTATGGAGTTGTCGGTAGGTGTGGTAGATCTGGGCGATACAGTAGGGATTTGTAAATGGATTGTTTTGTCAGTGAAAAAGTGGAGGAATGAGTTGCAGAGATCCGGAGTAGAGGTGGAGGCTGTTGGTCCGAGGCTTGATGAGGTTGTTCAATGTGGAGAAGAGGGTTCTGGGGTTTTGCAGGGGTTGAGGATGGTGGAGAGGTAGGCAGATTTGCAGCAATGAGGGCATTTTGTAGGCGTGAGATGGATTTATAGGCTTCATGATGGACTGTGAGGGTTTTTTTGTCAGACGTTCGTTGCCAGTTTGTTTTTTTCGAGTGCAGGTGTGTACCAGGGTGAAGAGGTGTTAAAAGTGACGGTTTTGTTTTAGGGGGCCAGGGTGTTGAGGGAGGTAGACAAGGTGGAGTTGAGGTGGTCTGTGAGGTCATGGTGAGTGAGGGTTGAGTCAGGTGAGAGTGTGGAGAGCAGGTCAGAGAGATGGTGGGGATTGATAGATTTGAGGTTCGGAGGTGATTTCTCTGAGGAGGCGGGGGGGTTAGAAGGGTGGTGAACCGTATCAGTTTGTGATCAGAGGGGAAGAGGCATGGATGGAGGTCGAGCACTGGTTGGTTGGTGGAGCAGACCAGGTCGAGGATGTGACCTTTTCATGGGTGGGGAATGTGACATGTTGGGTGAGAGAGAAGTTATCCAGTAAAATTTTGAATTCGGATGAGAGCTTGCAGGTGGGGAGTCCATGTGGATGTTTAAGTCACCGAGTAGCAGCAGACGGAGAGAGAGATGAGGCTAGTGTGAGGAGTTCAGTAAAATCAGAGAGGAAGGAGGGATTTGGTTTAGGTGGCCGGTAAATGAGGATGACTGTCATGGAGGAAAGAGTTTTGAAGGCGAGATATTCAAACGATGATACTGAGGGGAGGGTGAGTTCTGTGATCCGGAAGTTCTGATTGAAAATGATCGGGGCACCCCACGTGAGGGGGGGTTTGCAGATGTAGTTGTAGCCAGGGGGTGCTTGTTGAGGGAGAAGAGTCGTTGGTTGTTGCCAGGTTCGTGAGCAGAAGGAAGTCAAGAGTGTTGTCGGATTAGTTCATGGAGGAGGGCTTTTTGTTGAGCGATCGGGTGTTGAGGAGGGCAAAGTTGGCATGGTGAGAGGGTGGTGGGTGGGGGTGAGAGATCTAGGTTGTCCCGTTAGCAGTGGTGGTCGTTGGGTGTGGGGGTATTGCAGTTGAGGGGGACAGTGAGCCGATTAGCAAATGATTGGAGAGTATGATTGAGTGTATGTAAGTGGGGAAAGCACTGTAGTCCGGTCCGGTTTTCTGTAGCCTGATGATGCGTTCAGCCCTATGTGAACCGTGGGTGAAGCATTCAGATGACGTGGGACAGGTGCAACAGAGCCAGGTGACCAGATGGATGGAATGGATTGTCCGTGGTGGAAGAAAAAACTTGCGCGAGAGCTTCTGTGGATGTAACGGGTCGGTGAAGTCCGAGCTGTTTGATGACTGGGATGCAGGATGGATGGAGTAGTTGACGATTGGACCAGTTGCAGAGTTGAATATTTGATCATGATGCGGCGGAGGGACGGAGAGCTGCGGATAGTGGTTAGCCGTGGGTAGGAGCACAGAGGTGGAGGTGGAGATGGATGATGAGGTGATTGCGATCCACAGCATGACCGGAGGATGTCTAGTCTTGGTCGCGCGCATCTGGTGGAGGTTGCCTTGAGGAGGAGGTCAGCGGTTAGCCGCAGAGCAGGGATTTGCCGCCACGCGTTTGGTGAACGGGGCAGCTAGCTAGCGGCTAACCAGGGAAGAGTCCGGTCAAGGAGCCCAGGCGTCGGGAACCAGCAGAGAGACTGTCCAGAGGTACAGAGGCTGTCCAGAGGTAGGGGTACAGCCAAAAAGAGAATAGCAGATGAATAGCAGACGGAGAAGCGGTAACCAGCCGCCCTGTGGTGTCAAGGAAAGATGTTTTAGTTAGTTGAGGATTTTTGTTACTTACACCCAGCGCTGTCTATATTCTATCTGTGGACAATGTTGTTACGCTGTTTGTATGCACAAAAACAGCGTAATGCGTTGTTCTAAACTGGCATTACTAACAATGGCTAACCTGGCTAGAGCTAATTAAAACAATGAAAATCCGACTTGTAAATGGAATGCATTCAACTCGGGTGTGACGTCGTTCCCAGCTTTAGCTTCCGAGTTCCGAGGTAAATGGAATGCACTATAAAACCTGCCAGTTCACACCAATGCGACGAGACGGTGTATCATCTCCATAGCAACGACTCTTTGTACTTTGATTCTAACTTCCGACTTCCAGGCTTTTTGTAGCTGAATATATCATTTGTAACTATGAATGTGGATAAAGTTTAAGATAGTGTGATGCTTGCTACATTTACATTTCTAGTGATGAATCTACAAAAGTACGTTTTATTTTTCTGATTCACGGCTTTGTCCTAGGCGCATATCACATGACCATTCGCATACACTGGGCATCTGCACGCATATGTCGATTTTGGCTGCCCCTGTGGACAAAAGCGGTAGTGTTTCGATGAGCACCTCTGCCTCATGTTGTAGAGATCTTGCATTTGTTTTGGAAGCGAGTGAAAGACGCAACTTATTTTTATTACTATACAGCTGTTTGCAGGATGCATAGTGATCAGGTAATGTACTATATCTACTTGTGGCTATGTAAGATTAATAACTGTAATATGACGATGGTTCATACACCCAGGTTATACCTAGGTAAACGTACAACTAACAGATTTGGTTGCCCAGTAATGTTGGAAATCGTTTTCGAGGGGATCCTCGACAACAATAATACAATAAAAAAAAGTAATACTAGTAATATCAGTAATACCATTAATTAAGCATTAAGTTTTGAATTTATTATATTACAAACTCTTGCAGAAATCTAGGAATTATCTTTGACAAACACCTCAGCTTCGATCAACATATTAAAGGGGTGGTTCAGAATTTTTGACATAGGATCTAATTTCCAAGTTAGCCAGTGTGTTATTTATCAGTGGAGACAGTTTTCAGCACTTTTCATCCAGTCCTTCCAGTTGCAGAGTTCGCTGGTGCTAGGCTAGCGCAAGTCAACAGTATCTGCTAGCCTGCCATTTAAAGCAGTCTTACACACTCCACAGTACACCCAAGGCAAAAAAAAATTATAACGCCAGACTATTGATGTAAATGTCTGTTGATAGAATAATGTTAGAATTAAAACTACCCTTGCATCACATTGCAATAGTTATACTTTGTTCCCTGTAGTTGGTAGCATAGGCTACGCCCGCCTCACTATCCGCTCCAAATCCTGGCACCACATGACTCCAGTCCTAAAACAACTACACTGGCTTCCTATCTCCCACCGGATCACCTACAAAATCCTGGTCCTCACCTACAAAGCCCTGCACCATCTGGCCCCCTCATACCTCACTGACCTCCTCTCCCCGTACCAACCCTCACGGTCCCTCAGATCCACCTCAGCCGGTCTCCCCTCCATCCAAAAGTCCAAACTCCGCAGTTTTGGGGACAGAGCCTTCTCCAGAGCAGCTCCCAGGCTCTGGAACTCCCTCCCCCAAGAGATCCGCACCTCTGAGTCCCTCACCATCTTCCAGTCCCGCCTCAAGACCCATCTCTTCACCTCTGCCTGTCCGTAGCCCCCCGCCCCCCTCCCTTTTCATCTGAATATTGTTTTGTTTTGTGTTGTTCGTTTTGTTCTGTTTTTCTAATCTACCCTGCCCTGTAAAGCGACTTTGAGTCTATGAAAAGCGCTATATAAATTCAATTTATTATTATTATTATATTACAGCAGCGGCAGAGTGGTATTACCTAGGCTACCGAGAAAGACGGTTTACATGACAATCACGCAAGTTTATTTACCTGTCGCTGTGAGCTCCAACTAATTCCACTCTGCCAGGCTATAACTCACATAACGTTCCCGGTACATGAAAGCACACAGGCTAGCAATTTGCATGTAAACTGTCCGAGCTTACATGACTTTTCTGTCAGCAGTTACCTAAAGTTAGCGGTTAGCCCAGTCAGGTATGTACCAAGAGTGTAGCTATACCGTTAACTAACATTGTCACTCTCCACAATGCATTGAACAGTAACGTCATCTCCACTAACGTTGTCAGTCTCAATCTATCAGTAGCAGCTAGGCTAACGTTATAGAAGGGGCTAGCTTTATTAGCTAGAGTAGCCTACCAAAGGTTATTACCTGTTCACTAGTAGCTGTTGGTGCATCTAGAAAGACGGATGGAACCGCATTCGTTGTCAGTGACTTGTGGTCCTTTAGATTGCGTGGTTTTTCAAAGTAGTCTGGTCTAAAATGATCACTACACATTTGCCACTTGAGTAGAGTCTCGGCCGGTGTCTTGATGTCCAAGCCAGCAGCAACAAGTCACATTGGTTCCTTTGTGGATCTTGCAATGGAAATTTGTGGAAACTTTGTGGTGCCCTTCTGTTTCATTTATTTTTACAATTTCTAAATGCACACTGAATCACCATGTTGCAGTTATTAGTTTCCAATCCAATGCTTCAATACCATTGTACTAGGCTACTACTAAGTTTCCCGACTGGAGTGCGCTTCTCTGTTTACTTTTTCGCGCAGTACTACTAACCGGAGTGAAGTAAAATTCCTGCAAAGGTAGTTTTATTTCTAACATTATTTTATCAACAGACATTTACATCGATAATCTGGCGTTATAATTTATTTGCCTTGGGTGTACTGTGGAGTGTGTAAGACTGCTTTAAATGGCAGGCTAGCAGATACTGTTGACTTGCGCTAGCCTAGCACCAGCGAACTCTGCAACTGGAAGGACTGGACGAAAAGTGTTGAAAACTGTCTCCACTGATAAATAACACACTGGCTAACTTGGAAATGGGGTTTCCAGTACCTGCTTCTTTCAGCTTACAAACGTTTCAAAAATAAGGTCATTTTCATCTGCCAAAAACTTGAAAACATTCATACAGTACATGCATTAATTTCCTCCCTAGAGGTTACTGCAATGCACTTTGCTCATTTGAAATGCCGCAGCCAGAATCATAACTAGGTCCAACAAGAGAGAACACATAACACCAATTTTAAAATCACTTCATTGGCTCCCAGTCCGTTTTAACATTGTAATGATGTGCTCGTATGGGGATACATACAAAAACACATATCTGAACTTCTTACCTCATGCGAGCCTAAACGTAACCTGAGATCCTCTGGTAGGTCACTCTTGGTCACAACCTGGTCAAAACTAAAGGTGATCTGGCCTTTTCAGCTCGGGCCCCTCAGTTGTGGCATGTCCTGCCGGAGGAGATCAGGGAAGCCGACACATTGTCTTCTTTTAAGTCTGCCTGAGAATATGTAAACATACGCTCTTCCGGTCTGCGTGCCGTAAATGTTGTGTTGTGTCGTTTCTTTTTAATCGGGCCTGGTAATAGGCACTAACAATAACTATATAATGTAGGGATAGCCAATCTTCTCGTTAATGGCCTTAATGCTTATTTCTGGTCATTTATGGCGTTTTTCCATTACATGGTACCTGCTCGACTCGCCTTGACTCGACTCTACTCGCCATTTTTGGTTTTCCATTATGAAAAAAAGTCCCTGGTAACTGGTAACTTTTTTTAGTACCACCTCCGTCCAGTTCCAAGCGAGCTTAGGCAATACCAAAAGGTGACGTGAAAACCTGCAGACTACTGATTGGTCAGAGAGAATAGTCACTAATCACTGCGTCATCATTGCTAGCGACCGTAGCGACAGACGGGGGTGTCCTGAACAAAACCACCATTTTTAAATAGTTAGCCAGCGGTGGGTTTTTTTGCTGCCTCCAGCTTCTTTTGAAACAAAATTTGTCTTCTGACTGTGGCAACAGCCACATGCCAAGAGTCAAAAACAACACACCTTCGACGTTCTGTGTTTGTTTAGATCTCAGCAGTTTCCTGCGGCGGGTACGGGGACAGGGGCACCGCGTTCGAGCCGAGTAGAGTAGAGTTGAGCACCATGTGAGGTACCATGTAATGGAAAAACGGCAATAGAGGCATCGCTATTAAATTGAGACTGATTAATAACAAGTTAAACACTCCTTGTAGTTGCTTTAAGGCTCGTAATACATTCCACTTCCCATGCTTGTTCTTGCTGCTTAAACTTCTGCCAGGCCATACACAGACGTATAATGCAGATACTCCTTCTCTATCAATGGTCAGTCCGTCTCCACTCATTTTCTGAAGTTGTTTGTTTTTTAATGTGTTCATTCAATAATTTTTCATACACTCATTTTGGCATATAGGTTGATGTGATCAATTAGTTCTCAATCTCTTCAGATTGCTTCATGTTGATATCTTAACACAAATCCTCAATTTTCTTACTCAGATGACACTACAAAAAATCTGCCCAATGATAAAATGCTATTGCAGACAGGGGTAAACACTCACAATCACGTTGATTTCACAAGCATTTTATGAATCATTTTGGGAAAGGTTTTTCTCCAAATCTCCTGCTAATTTATTACCCTGCTTGGAGGAGGCAGAGCATGCCTTTCTTTCTTTTGCAATCTGCAATATTTCACTGTATTTCTCCAAAATAGTGTGGACTATGTGCATGCCTGACTTTGATAGTACTTTGGGTTATATTTATTTTTGTTTTTATTCATTTTAAAGTTGCTTCAAGCCCAAAGACAACTTTGTACTGTATGTTCGTCTGTCCCTGCTCTGCTAACATTGTGCATCACTTCCAAAGAATGTGAGTTTTGTTTCAATATAAAATGTGTTTGTCTAATGTAAAATGTAAATATTTGGTGCCGTTTTCCTCTGTAAATGTCTAATCCTGGAATTCATCCTAATCATTATTCATTTTTACAGATGCTTTTATCCAAAGCCATTTTGAAATGTAGGGATCCTGTTTTATACAGCAGATTTAGCTTTGGTTTAAACTGCTGCCAACCAGCTGTATGTTTGATCAAGGGACACAAACACAGTTTAATGTCCCTCCACCAGAGCTTTAAACCCACAGCGTGCCCTTTTGGCCAAGTTCTCAAGCCTCCCACTCTTTTGTGCACTACCCACTGTTGGTAATCCATTTGTGAGTATTGTGTCCTTCTGGCCTCCTGTACACAATTAATCATTTTTATGAAGAAGTAAAAGCAAGAATACTTGAAACACCTTAGCATATTCATTATCCTTTATTTCTACTAATACACAGTCACCCTGTGCTTATGGCACATGGATGGTAATCGGATGTAAAACCCCCAGCCTCTCCTCATCCTTTCCATGGCAGATTTTCTGCATGTGGATCAAATCAGAATTATCCACTAATTGACTATTTACAGGGCTCGAGAAAATCCCTAATGGACTTGATATTAAACCCCCTCAGATATTTAAAGTGTCTTTTTGGAGTGCCTTGCCGAAAAACCAGGCTTTTTCTTTTTTACAAGACGGCCAAGTTAAGCCCATCAGTGTGTCGGAATGGGCCAGCCAAGCCCAGGCGGCTGTTAGATGGGATTATGGGACGACAGTAGGGAAGGGCAGTGCGACACAGGGGAGAGGGGAATGGCCAGATCACCATTCAATGACTTCCAGATGGACTGCAGGCCCAGGTTCTCCCACTAGAGATACATACTCAGCTTGGTTAACTTGTGCTCCATGAGGGGCTTAAACTTGGCTTCTTTATAATGAGATTGACTGGCGTTTTATGTGGAAAGTTAGATAACATAAATTTCAATATGCCTGCCTGGCCCTTTAACACACTATTAGTCTTTGACTAAAAAACTTGGACTATTTAATTGAACTCAGGGATCTTTGGTGTAAACGTGTTACCTTTCCTTTTAATGTCAAGAGTACCTTACTTTAAACGTTTACTATTGTGTTGGGTACAGCATTGCAAAACTACCAATTACTATTTCATATAAATGAATTGTAAGATATATCTTAATACCTAAAACAACACTTTATTTTTTAGGGAAGATATCAAACTTTGTTTTGTGTTTTCACAGATATGGTTGGCCCCAGCAGCAGTCCAGTTCTGCTCTCTCATCCATATTAAAAGCTGAAGCTTAAACAGGACCAGAGTGAAGAGATTACTAATGGTAGTATAGATGTGTATACATTCATATTTTTTCGTGCCATCATTTTTGTTACAGCCACATTTAGAATATAACATATATGTAAATCTGTTTACTGCGTCTTATGTTCTCAGTAATGTTCAAATAAATGGCATTATTTTGCAATTTTGCACATTACACAGGGTCATTAATGTTATATTATCACAAATTGCAGACAGTCAACAGTCAATTTGGTTATTACAGAATGCTTAATTTAAACATCCATACCCAACCCTGTCTCTCGGAATTTGTTTATAATGTACTAATATGCAACAGCAAATACATTTGAAGAGAGATGTAATGCCACCCCAAGCAATTAACATGATGTGTATCCTTTATTACAATTTAACCAAACCACAATCCTTCCTTCACCAAAGCATTTTTGTTGCCTAAACCTACTCTACTTACCCACACGCTAGACTCCAGAATTAAAGTCCTGCACTTTGTACATCCACCCTGACCATCTCCTGTGTCTTGTGTGTGGCACAAACGTAGCACTTCCTTCACTGGAATAAACATTGCGAGTGAACATAATCCAGGCAGCAATTCTATTTCCCTCAAACGCATTAGTAGTATATGACCATAATTTCTAGGACAGAGGATGCTTTGTACTATTTACTGCAAATCACATAATTTATATTACAGCTAACCATTTTGCAAAACATCCAGATGTGTTTTCGATTTTTGGATGTGGTCATCATTCCAGGCAGCCATTGGTTTCCATTTGTTTCTGTACTATATCTATTCTCTTGATTTTTAACAAAAAAGTTGGACACAAAGTAAACTTCACAAAAAGTAATACAGACTTGATGTTCACTGCCAGGGATTACCCAACTCAAACAAGTTTCAACAGTCTGCCAATTGAAATTAATGGAAGCCAATCTGAACATCAAAAACTGCACAGCATTCATTTAAAAACAGTCAGCAAAACGGAAGACTATACATATACAATTTCCAAAAAATACTGCTATGGCTCTTTAAGTAAATCACATTAAAGAGTAACACTAGTGACCAAAACAGTACTTTGACAGCTAAAAAATGTCTGATCACTATTATCAGGCACGTTACGGCTCAGCATTTCATGATAGCTGGCTGATGATTTGTTGATTTGAGTGGTAGCTCTTTGTGAAGATCCTCCCTTCATGTGAAATGCCTCAACAGCTGAGAAAGAGATAGAGAAAGAGGTGCTGACATAACCCAGGATCTAGCCATCAGCATAACTCATGATCTAATGAGAGCTCTGTGTGAGAGAAAGCAGTGCCCTGATGTACTCACCCTGCTGTCTCTACATTCCTTTTTCACAAATTTGCTTTACCTTAACTTTTGATTGCAGACCTGTTCGACATTTACTGATTGGAACTCAAGTGGATACTCTATTTTAATTATATTGGACAGCACTAGTGGTCAAATAATGGTCTTTTATAATCTCATACATTGTGTGTCGTACAGTGAAACTAGTCAAATTAAGTGGCAACTATGTCATTGTCATTGCCCAAAACGTCCATGTGGCAATAAAAAGTATTAATTGGAGTGCTGTCCAAATAACCTTTATATATTATTATCCAGCACCCATTCTTCAAAGTCTTTTAGGTTTCAATGTGAGTTGAGTATGTTAGGTCTTATCTTTTTGGCAACTATGTCGCAATAGAGAATTTTTTTTTTTGACTGGTGTATTTATTTGGTATAAAATACTATCTTTGTTTTGTACTGTGTGTTCGAAAAGTAAGAAAAGAATAATCTGATAATCTTGGCATGCAGTTTCTTGTGACATTCTCTTGTACATCAATAAAAACAAACAAATGTCCTAATTGAAGAGTTCACACATGATGTATCATTAATACAACGGATAAAGAACAGACTGAATTTGAAAATGCTATTATATGCAAAGCCTCAAGAACCAAAAAATTTCATTTTAAAGTGAGTGTAATGTAATTTAGTAGTACAATGTTGGTCTTGAATTAAATATAGCAAACAGTTAGAGGCATGAAAATGTTTATTCATCAGGTGTGCAAAAATGTCAATAAATTCAAAAATGTTATAATGAACTTAACAATATGAAATAAAGGGACAATGCACCAATGCATTAGTGATCACCATCATATCCTAAAGATAGTCTCTCCTAGCAATGCAAGTTCAAACTACTGTATGTGATGCTACCAAGAGCCTTTTCTTTCAGCTTTCCTGCCTGCTCAGGCTGTTTTGCATTTGCAGTCTTGCAAGGATTTTTTTTCCAAGTAAATCATTTGGGAGTGGGATTTGTGTGCACTCTCTTTTCCAGTACTTACCATGGCTTAACGACAGTTCTTTAAGCCCGCATCTGGTTGCTGTCCCGTTTCCCTAGAATATTGTTCGGAGTCATGAGTTTGGAACCTAACTTTGACGAACAAACACATGGCTTAGTCTTACACTCACAACATGTTTTTCTCAGATTAGTGCTAGTATCACGCAACTAGCATAGACATATAAAAAGTATTTGAATAAGACCTATACACTAACAACTCTCACAATGGATGTTTTGGTGCACCTTTCACTTGATTTAATTACTGTACATCATGGGAAAAGACTTCCATACAAAGCTAGCTAATTTAATGTCTTTGTGCATTCTACTCTAATTGTATGCACAATTAACTTTTCTGTCTGTTATAATCTGATATGATCAGTCTCACTTTGCAGTGGACTCAATGCACTTTCACCCTATACATAAAGGTGTAGCAAATCTCATTTTGGCACATATGAATAATTAGGACTCAAAGGAGCTTGGCTGTGATAAAAGGTTTTAAATCTGTGATTCCTTTTGGACATCAACCCCAGCATACTTCTCAAGGCTGGCGGTATTGTATATTGTTCTTATTGTCAACCAATGTCATGAAAAGACCCAAACCACAAATCCTCTATCCTCTTATCCTTTATATCAATGCGCAACACTGTTGCACAGGTTTACGTGTTCCTTAAAAACCACAAACGCAGCCACTGTAATTTATTTTAAGTCACTTTAGATAAACCGTCCTGCTGCTGGACATACTCACCAGCCCACCAAACGGATATTCTAGTCAGTCAACTTGCATAGAAATTATTATTATGTGAATGCAGAATACATACAGCGTTGATATTTGGCGTTGAGGCTTTGAACTCGTCACCCATTACATCAAGCGCTGCATATCAGAGAGTGGAAAACGACAATAGACTCAGGATCTACAGGTGGATGCTGGGGTGGAGGTGGAGCTTTTGATAGGCTATATGAACAGCAGTTGCAGCAAGTGATAGCACAGCTTTCAGGTGAGCCATGTGGCAACAGGCAAGCAACAAAAGATGAGCATAGCACTGACAGCTTAAGTACACTGCCATGATTAAAAGGGTGAGTTGGATATATGTTGCAGTGAAAGGAGTATGTGATGTGACTCACATTAATCAGCAGCTGAAAGAAGTCCTCAACAAATTCTATTTATGTTTGCCCAAAACTACAGTGGCCAGCTGTTTTAGGAAACTGCTGAGACCTTTTTGACCAGTTTTTAAAGATAAACGTCTTCACCCCAATGGGTTTGGTGATGAGTGATACAGACAGGGTAGAGTCAGAAAGTATTGAGAGACTCGCACACTGTTGACTTGGTCTTTCTCATTGCCTTGTCAACAATAAAAAAAAATATAGAATAATGGCAGCCTTAGTTATGAAACATGCTCTGTCTAGGTGGAGCGCTACAAGAAATGATAAAACCCTCACTGCTCAGTTTTCCCTGGGAGACCATCATGTACACATATTGCACATATCTAGGCCTCTAATTCTTTTTAAGGGCAAGAGTTACAGCTCCATCTGATAGAATTGTAAGTGCTGCTCAAACCTGCACTTTGCATTGGAGTGTTGACAAACCACCCTATCTGATCACAGGCTAGTACACATGCTACACATCTGCATAAGTAAAATGGTCAGCCACAGTTCACCACATACAGTGTTGCATGTAGTGCTTCAGTGCCAATTCAGGGATGTTAATGGCTTTGGAGTGCAATTTGGCAATGATCATAGCTGTAGCTCATTATCACGGCTTCTCATTAGCAGCCCACGGTGTTTTTTTTATTACTTTGATTCATTTCAGACTTGTACATTAGACAAAACTGATTTCTCCAGTGGTCCATGTTAGCTGTCAGTCCAGGGAGTCCCTGCACTACTCCGCTCCACTTGGTAGTGATAGGATGGATCCCGTATGGATATAGTGCCTTGTGTTGGATAGGTTGAGAAATCTCTATGAGGCCGGAGCGGTGACCCTGGCTTCTTGTGGTACAGAGGCGGATGGCCTGACCTATCTCTGGATCCCGGAACAGCTGGAGAGCAGGATGAAGAGGAGGATGAAGAAGGTATGACGGGCAGTCCTCGCTGCACCGTAGCTGAGTTGTAGACCCCCAAATCAGCCTGTGGTCGTGACGCCATGGATGATGTGGGGTGCGGTACAACCGGCGTGACCGTGGCAGCGTTAGTGAAGTGAGCAGTGAAGGGCTGGTACGGGACACCCTCCACGCTATAGCGAGAATAGGGCTGCATTGTAGCCCACATGTTGCAATTTATTGAAGAGGCGTTGGTCATATCATCTGTGTCCCCTGCCCCAGATCCAGACTCTGTTTCCATACTACCGTACATACAAGCTTCTCTAGAGGTGATTGCCTCAGTGCAGTACGGATGAGAGAGTAAGGGCGACTCATAAGAGGTAGCTGGACGAAAGTAATGCTCCTCTGAGACCGCAGATGATGTCTCCAGATATGGCCGCTTACATCCAAGCTCTAGATGTCGGGAATTATCTGCAGAAAGATGTAACAGCATTTTTTTTAGTTTTTTTTAATTAGGGAGTACATAATGTGCACATCTGATTATGTACAGTGGCTAAAAGAACAATGGCTAAGAACATACCTCTGTGTTTGAAGCAGTGGTACAGAAGGCTGGGATCTCTGCTTTGAGGAAAGTGGTTTGAGATATGGTCTTGGGGGTCGGAGTGAGACATAGGAACCCCAGACTCATACTGATAAGAGGACAGGACTTGAGGGTGCCCTGTGAGAACTCCTGCTCCGAGCTTGCCTGCTAGGTGACTATGCGAGGAGATGAGCCTCTGGCGAACCATGTTCTTAGAAATCACTGGATATTCTTTCCTATACATTAGAAGTATCAACAGAAGAGAAAATGAATCAGTCTGCCATGCCTGCAATTCCACTTAAAACAGTCTTTCAAGGATGCAATGTATTTTTTATATATATATATATATATATCCATACACAAAAAAGCTCCTGAAGAGCTGATGTTTACGAGAGACTTCTAGTATGCTAAATGGTCCGACAGGATCAGTTTTACTTTCCTGGTTCCTTTTTGTGTAAACATACCCCTGTATTCTTGAAACGCGCAGATCTCCTTCTTCACTACCCCGGAATCCTTTGGCAAATGGATTGTTTTCTATCTTTAGCTGAGTGATCTAGGAAAATAATGTTTCATTTAAGGTCTCGTTCTTCAAACCATAGGTAAAATAAAAGGAACACTGACAAATTCCAAGCTAAGGTTCTTTGCTTGCACCCCTATGCACACTTTAATACCACCCTTAAAACCGCTCAAACTTAGTTAAACATGATTCACCTTCAGAAAAATGATTGGGTGTAATCCCCTTTCATCCATAAAATTAAGAGCTGACACCAATAAATGCTACTTTTATATTTGTAAAATTAGGAATATGGCATTAACTTTATTTTAATATCTGTATTATATTTTGTTGAGACTTGCTGTACCTTGTGGTTTTGGTAAGAGGTTACAGAGATGAAGGCTGTCTCATGAAAGAAATGAGTACAGTAGGCAGTGTTCTTGGATCCAAAGGCGTTGTTTTCATCGGCTTTGACTATGTGTAGTCTGGGCTGGTACTTGTGCATAGAGTTCAGGATGATCTAGAAAGTAGAAGAGAAGGTAACACATTTCATTTTTAACTTCTTGTACAGTAGCAACGGTCTATGAACAGCTACTATGGTGGGGTTGACATTTGTTTTTCACCATTAGCTTGCAAAGAAAATGACAATGTATAATGTATAATAACTGGCTTAAAGGGTTAATAAACACTAAATTACACAGTTGCTGACAAATAAGAGGTTGGGACACTCCACGTGATATTATTATTGCTCTCTCCAGAGTATCCAGTGACAGTTGTTACCATTCAGCAACATTGTTCATTCACTACAGTGAATTAGATTACAACCAGTGATTCAATAAACATTGAGACTCCGAGTTAATGACCTGGGACATAATTAAAAAGCTCATGATAATGATGTCACTTCAACAACACCTAAATACAAACTCTCACAGACTTTAACTAACAATAATTGAATGTTTAAAACAAATAAACGTAAATGTAAGCCTCACATCAGCTCTCAAAGAAACCATATGCTTATATAGGTAAATGTACGCTACCTTTTACCCTCGGCACATTTAACTGTGTGAACTATATGTACCATAGAACCATAACTCAACAGTAGATATCAATAAAGATTGTGTCATTCAGTGTGAAAATCACACTTACATTAACAGTTGTAAAAAGTGTAATTCGCTCACATAAAGTCTGCATATTTGCAGACTCCCAAGCGAAGGGAGCCCTAAAGCACTTCCTGATGTCACTGGGACAACCTTGAGCCCTCACAGAATTTTTTCTGTGGCGGTGAACATTGCAACTGGTCTATGCTCACTGCTTTTTACAGTGCATTATGGGAATTTTATTGGCAGCTGAACAACTTCCAGTTCTGACTCCCTGACCACCCATCTGACACACCTAAAATCATGCCATACGATCAAACTATTTGTAATGAGTGTGTTTATGCCTTTCTTTGATATTATTGTTAATGAAGTAGTTAGAGTGATTTATCTGTTTTAACACGGTAAGCTAACGAATAGCTGTCGAATACTATAGTATACTATGCCTGTTACCATCCATTCTCTGCTGAATTCCTCATTGTAATTGAGCCTTTCAAGTGCAAAGTTGTTAGATTGTATTGGATTAGATGCATTTTTCATCTCCATAAAACTTGATCTTGAATCTAAATGTGTTGCATTAGTATAGCAGGTAGCATGTGCTGAGCGTGCTTTGTGTTTAGTTTGTTTGGGTGGCTACAGGTCGGCTCACTAGCATCAGTCTGCTCACCGCAGCCGAGTGCTGTGCCCAGCGAAGCGTTAGCAACAGTAGGGCAGGGTCATCACTAGTCCAGCTTTGTCAGTCCTGATAAGCATCAAGCTCTGCACTTCGGTTCCCCTCCTCCATTTGCCAGACACTCTCGCAAGGAGCCTTCTCCTCCAGGGGGCTCTCAAAGAGAGGCAAAGGTTGAACAGGGCATGGGGAGCTAGGCTAAGGTTGAACACCGAATGGCCCCTTTCTCACATGCTCCTGTTGCTGAGGCAGGCTGGAGAGACACAGATAAGCTATTGGCTGCTTCACCAGAGGCTCTCTGTTGACCTTTGCTTGCTCTGCTGTCTGGCAGCTGTTTAAAATGATACTGGAGACTCCTGGGCGACTGTCTGAATGTAGTGATCAGGCCCTGATCGCTACATTCAGACAGTCGCCCAAGAGTCTCCAGTAAAGAGCTAAATAAGGTATTCGCTTTCATCTTTCCCAATATGGAAACATTCAGGGATGATAATTTGCTTCATCTGATATTGCTGATGATTTCGATGAGTTCTTGAAGGACAAAAAATACTATTTTATCACCATAGCATGTAATGACTCAACCCGATCGCCAGACAAGAACGTCAATATTGGATGATTCTGCAAAACCTGTATTACGTCCAGTGATAACGTTTTAAGATGGTTTCCTTTTCTAAATGGCAACTACTGTATGGTTAAGGTTAAGGAAAGATTGTAAAATAAGCTAATTGAAATAATTGGCAAATAAGCTACGGTTAAGATGGCTCTGGTTATGCAACTAACTTAGTTACGGTTAGGGAAAGATTGTGCTTATGGTTAATAAAAAGGTGACTATCAATTTAAGGTCTGTGATGAGATGTAAATTCCAGTTTACACATCCGTCCACTATGTGGCAATTACTTTCCACATTGCCACATGAAATGCATAATACTTCCTGCAATGGTACTGACTGTTGAGCATAAATGGGCATAAATCATGAAGGGCGCCATCATTTGAGATACTGGGCTAAATCACCATAGCACATGAGCATTCTGTGTTTAAAGAGGGTTAATGATTGACTGTTCTTTGTGATGATACCACTCTCTCACTAGTGTCTGAAATGAATCAGCTCAGTTTAAGTGGAGATTCCTCTGAACATCTCGTGGCTAACAGTGGCAAATCTATCCTAGGTCACTAACATTTTTTTGCTGTTAGTAAACAGAAGCTAGTTTGTATTGCTGATGTTGAGCAGGTCCAAGACAGGATGGTGGTGGGTGAGGGATATGGTGCAATATAGAGATAAATGAAATGTCATAGATTTGAAGGAACTTGGGAATAGAAGTATCTAGTCCTGTAGAACACTGATTATACAGCTTGATAACCTAGTACTCTACAACGGGACTAGACTGTAGACCAGAGATTTTCAAACATTTACATGTCAACATGTGTCAACCCAGGACACAGACTTGCATGTGAAAAGACATAATCTCAGGAATTCCCAATGTGGGAAAATGTAATTGTTTATTTGTACTGAACTCTACAATAGTCTGCTCTCTACTATAAAGGGCACTTCCACTGAAGAAGAAGAGTGAGAACTACCATGGAATCAGTCATTTTTACACCTTCAATAATGTGCATAATTATTACTGAATGGGAGTTCCTTCACTGCCCTACTACACACACCTCCTGGTCTGGGCGTCATCTAGGCTCTGCCTGGCCTCAAACTTGCTCTGTCCTCATTACTCGCCCTTATCACTAGCCAGGCACTCAACTCAATCTGACAGCAGGCCCCACCACTGATCTGAGAGGTTATGAATCTAATGAGCCCGCCCATTGATGGGATAGCTTCAGACAAGCTATCCCAGAGTCCCCCTGGGGAGCACTGCCACAGTCACACTCTTCACCTCCCTCTGCAGCCTCTGCCTTCTCAGATTTTGTATTCTTACCTTTCAGAAATCTGAAAAAACTCCACCTTTTTCATTTTGCACATGTATCACCAGATTAGATTTTGTTTTTTACTTCTTCTAACTTCTTCAGGAAATTTCAGCAGTATATTGGAGTGTGTGTGAGGTGTATTCCAGTCAGGCAAAGCTGAAATTAATAAATTGCCTTGGGAGCACAAGGAATTTTAGTGGTGTTTACACACGGTTACGCACCTATAGCTCTACAGTCTAAAGGTATTTTACCTGTAGAACCCCGTTTACTCAACTGTTGGATGGATTGCAATGCAATTTGATGCAGACTCTTTGTAAACTGCTCCCCTGACCTTTCATCTAGCACCATCATCAGGTCAAAATTGCAATTTGTGCAATACTTTGCTTTATCTCTAACAGTTTGGTTTTCTTTACAATGACCCACTAGCATAGCTGTAGCCTCTTATAAGAGTTGACTGGACTTGTTATGGAATTGACTCAGATGTGTTAACTCCACATATTCTTATCTAAATTATATTAGATTTCTATGTGACACCGTTTTTTTAAGCTGTGTTAAAAACGCTTCTCATATCTTAGCAATTAAATTGGTGAGTAAAATGTTATTGTTGTGGGAATCTAGCTTAAAAAAAATGCCACTGGAGGGAAAAAACACCTAAATAACAAATTGAAAGGTTTAAAAACGAGCTTGTACGTAGAAAAATAAAAAATAAATACTCAACAAGACAGGAACCTAACAATGCAGACCATCACACACACAACTACTCCCCCTAACTAACCTCTGTGATTGCTATAATTAGAGCACGTCATTAAATATCGGAATGATAGCAAAATCAAAAATCCAATACATTTTGTAAAAACATTAACCCTTTCTTTAAATAGGTTTTGAGTTATAGAAAGTACTAATATTCGCTGCAGGTACTCACATGCCCAAAAGGGTCCAGGTGATTGTTTGTTAGCTTGAGCTTCTGAAATATGAATTAGTTCCCCTTCTCCTGTTCTCCTTTTTGTTCCTCTTCCCTCTCCTTTCCCTTCCTCCCTTTCCCTTCCCCCCCCCCCACAGATGGCCTCTCTTTTTTTCCTTCTTTTTTTTTCCTTTTTTTTTTTTTTTTTTTTTCTTTTTTCCTCCTTCCCCCCCCTTAAAAAGAATGAGAAGAAGAGATGATATCTGATAATGATAGAAAAACCTAATGTTGCCTCTCGCTGTCTTCAAGAGCTAATGACATCCAACATTTAGATAATACGTCTTGGTTAATCTAACATCACTCACTATAAATGTCTGTTCCTGTCTCCACATTAACCAAGTCTCCTTTACCATAATGTAGCATTATAGAGGCGTAAAACACCACTGCTCTCAACCCTCACAGTATTAAATCCCTTAGACTGGAAGGAGGTGGCCTCTGCTAAAATATCATTACTAATTACCGGTATGCTTCTCCAAGGTGTCGCTGAGGAACACCAGAACCTGCCAACTGCAGGCCACGACACAAGATCAGAAACAAATGGCTGTAAAAAAAAAAACGTATTTCGTGTTCTTTACAGCTTTTCCTGGCAAAACCTTTTTGTCCACTCATGGACAAGTGGCAATGCCTTTGCCTCCAGATACAGGGTCCACTGGAAAATACTGAGTTCAGTCCAGCAGCTTTTTCTCTTTCTAGTATTTCAGTAAATACTGTGCTTCTTTGGTGAATAGAGGGCAATCATGGTTATCTGAGGAATAAGTGCCTCTTTTAAAAAGATATTTACCCAATATAGGCATGACTGAAGCAGCAAGTACACATAACGACTCTTCGTCCCTCTAACTCATGGAGAGAAGAAGGGAGCAGAACATTGGTGTTATGGTTTGGCCCTTTGTAGTGAACTGTGGGATTACAAACTAATGGCAAGGGCCTGATTAAGGGGGCCCCAGAGCATTTGCAGTTGGGTCCCTATTGTGCAATATAACTTTGTTGTCAAAAGCTAAAACTCTACAAATGAGTGTCACATAATTAATGTAGGCAATAATGCAGGACCCTTTTTAGCTGATATCATAATATGATATTGTTTAGTTTATAAAATTCCCTATCAAACCTACCAAATTGCTTACAAAATTGACACACTAGCTAAGTGTTTTAGTTGCCTAACCCTGACAATACCTTGACAATAGTTTTGGACCATCAGCAGAATCTATTCCTAATGTTAACCATACAGTAGTTGCCATGCGCAGATCATGCACAATCCAGAGTTTTCGCAGAATTGTCGAGGTATTACTCTAGTCCTTAGTCCTCTCACTGAAGCAAAACGATGCAACTTTTACAGAACTTTTACAGGACAATGGCACATTGAATTCCTCTTTTTTTTCAAAAATTCCTCTTAAGTCAGTTACTTAAAAGACATCATCATGAGGCAGCCTGACTGAGAGCGAGTATAATGGGACTACACGCAGGACATCTCTTCTGTGAAGTTACAGTATGTTTTCTGCTTGTTTCTGTGATAACCCCATTGAAATGTTCAATTGTGAAATGTTGAGACAAAGTGTATAGAAGAAGACTCATAAAGTCAGTAGACTTCGTAATGTCAGTTACACAGCAATATCTAACATCAGCTACCTTATGGCTTTGCAATTGCAAACTTACCACTTGTTATCGCAGAACTTGTAGCGATGGTCATCAGCTGGGACAATGTCAATAAGTAGGATGTATTTGGTTTTGGGGTTCATCCCAGTCACTTTAACCTTGTAGCTGGGAAACATCCGCCTGTTGAAGAATGTAAAGGAAAGGTATAAGAAATTTGGCTGTCACATGAAGGCAAAGCAACAGTATTAAATAAGATGAATTAGCTTAAGCACCAACATAAGTTCTTATTCTCAAACAGAAATCAGTGTGATTAGAACCTTTAAGAAGGATTTGATCTAAACTTGTAAACATGATTGTCAGTTTTTATAGAAACAGCGATTTCATATGCAACCGACAGGGACTAACAAAAACCTGCTTTTACCAAAGGTCTGTACTTTGCACTCTGCAATGATCGTCTTAAGAAAGGATCCGGTGGGCTGTTAAAAACAGTTGTGTGTGGAGGATAAGTGTAGTATTGTCACGGATAGTGCAGATTAAGATCCGATTAGCTCCCTGACTGTAGCTCAGTGATGTTCTTAAGGGATTGGGATGAGAAAGGATCCACAGTTATCGAGTGAGAGAAGAGTAGGATAGGATGCTGCCTTGCCTCAGAAACCTGAAATCACCTTGACCTCAAAATAAAGTGGATGAAACCTACTTCTACACAGATAACCCCACTAAGCACATTATGGAAGAAAACCCACTTGTCAAACCTTCCAGGGTAATTTCCTTGATGTTGTCTTGAGTGTCAAAATCTCACATTGTCCGACCTGGTAATGATTTTGTAATTTGCAGGCATTTATTTGGGAGCAGAATGAAATCCTCTCATACTTGTGATACCGGGAGGCCATAAAAAGTATGGGAACATGCTCTATCTTTCATCTTTGAAATGCCTCCAGACTAAAAGACAGAATATGTTAATATAGCACTCAAAGCTATAAAACACATGAAGGGAGCTACCTTTCCTGACCTCTTCTGGGAAACCAAAAACGTTTTCATCCCATCTGCGCCAAAGGAAAATTCGCAAAGGGCTCTGCGCCCCTTATAAAGCTCTAAGTGGTTTTTAATGGCACCCGAGATCGGACAACAGTTTAGATAGCCGACTCGTCATTGCTCAAGAGGCTACGGTCAAAAAGGCCTGCAGTTTATCTGTGGGTGCTGCCCATGGCAACGTGTTCAAACATTGGAGGACACTCTCATGAAAGCCTTGCATGCTTTCTGGGAAAATGGCGTAGCATCAAAACCCCTATCTACATGCTTGCTGTTCCGATTGGTGCAAATGCCCTTCTTCAAAGGCTTATAGTGCCTGACACCATCTGATCATGTTACTGTAAATACTCCCTCACGTAAGATAGAGAGTAGGAGGGGGATTGAGGGCAGGTAATTCAAATCTCTCTCCCAGGCTTCGAATCCAATCAGTAGGACAGATCACTCCCGGTATCATCCTCACTGAAAGACGGGTTAATCTTAGAGGAACATTCAAAACAGACCTCTTCTCATCTCTGTCTCCACTCACACCATACAGACAGAGCAGATGGATGCCTGTGTCAACACATGCGGCCCTCGGATTTGTGTAATATGGCCATATTAACTACCTAGTGAGGGCTTTGCTGCTGCTCACTCTTCAGCTGTGGGAATTAGTCTGTCCAGTCAGACAAATAAACTGGATGTACCGCAATCTTATACACAAATGAATGTTGTTGAGTTAAAATGTGTCTTGGTTCTGTAGAGAATCACATATGCTCTTACACAGATCTAAGTATGCTTCAAACGAACTAGGTTGTATGACATAAGGCAAAAGTGGTTATACCTGTTCAGAACAGTCGCACTTGAAATCACCGTGAGGGGGAGATGCAATAAATTGTGCCGCGCCTACTCCGCACACGGTGCCAATTGCAGAGTACAGGGGGAGGGTTGTGGGATTATGTTTTGGGAAGTTACAAAAATGGCTGAACACAGTTTTCCAGTTCCACTATTGGAAAGTGGGTTCCAGACGCTGTTAGGCGATCCAACAAGCTCTTTGTTTGAAGCACTGAGGCCTTTAAAAATCCACCTAACCCAGTGTATTACGTGTTTAAACATCTCAGCTGAAGTGTGATCTGTGTTGGAACCTATACATCTTAACCATTTATTGTTGAAAGCATTGTCTTGTTGCTGCCAGATCTGGATGAACAAGGACAGTGATTTTTGGATGAAAAATAGTAGAACTGACAGTTTGCTTCCTGTTAATTAATTCAAATGCAGCCCACCTAGCCTAATCCCAAACTGTGTTGTAAAATGAATGTGGTTTCATTCTATTCTAACTATGGTGGTAATTCACCTTACACTTCTCAGATTGTCAGATAGTTTTCTCCATTTAGCCCACATTTGAAAAATAGTTTAATAAGCATTTAAATAAGTAGTGAAAGAAAAGTAAATGTAAATTAGTGTTTTTCTTGTTCTTGTGACATCAGTAGCAGCACAACCATTGCAGTCTACGGTTGAGAAATATAAGATCTGATAGAAATTTGTCAATTATTTGACATTTTGCTATACCGTTTATACTGAGATAGCTATCCCTTTAATATCTCTGGTTTTATTACTTGCAATTTGGATTATGATAATTGATTTCTCAGTTGAATAGTACAACACATTGTATGTTGATGTTGGAATGTAACATACTTAGTGATTTTATCTGTAATGACCAACCTTATTGTAGTCTATGTGTAGCTGTGCTCAGGCAAAATGGCTTTCATTGTAGTCCTGTCGTTGAGCTGCCTTTGTGTCTGTCTATAATCTTATATACATGTGATAAAAACATGCTATATCTTGGTGTTGCATATCTGCTACATCTATAAACAAACCATAGGTATTGCAACTCTAGACAACTGATTTTCAAAGAAAGACAACATGAAGGCATACATATACATACGGTGGTGTGACTAAGTGAGTGAGTTTAAGAGGAGCATGAGAAATGGACAGTGGAGAGTGTGTGTATGATATCAGTGTCAGGGTGTGTGTGCCTGTATGTCTGTGCCCAGCCAGCTGTTTCTCTTAACAATCCCATATGTTTAGGCCCTCCAGTGATCCATTCCCTCTCTGGGAATCTCCAGTACCACGGCAAGATCAAAAGGAGTGTTGGGGGGGGTTGGGAGGATGATGAAGCGCTACAACCTAGTAGACCCGGCCTATTGTGGGCGCCGGATTCCTCTTATCAACCCGCTGCTGCTCTCTTGACGGGCTGTGTACAAAGAGGGAGAGTGAGGGAAGAGCTGCGCTGGGGGCTTTGAAGAGGGAGGATTACGCCTGGACAATGACACTCACAATAACAAGTCTACTAGTCTCAGCTAGGTGCTGCATGGGAGTGGACTGAGCAAGTTTCATCTCAGAGTGTTGGGAAAATGTGGGATCCCCTGCATGACGGCCTGGCTGCTCTGCATCTGTACCTCCTCTCCTGCCACCTCTGCAATGACCCTCCTCACAACTGTGGGCCCCAAACCTTTTTTAAACGAGGACGCACAAATATGTTGAGAAAGCACATGCACAAAGTTCAGCAGCATTTTAGCTGCTTTTAGACACAGCTGAAAATAATATAATCCTGAAGTGTTTGCAGTTTAATCTCACAGTCAATTTATCACGTAATGTTTAAAATGATACATATAACACTTAACATTTTGACATGGCTTTGAAGTGTCCATTTCAACCATCATTCTCACAGGCTTTCTGCTCACATCAAACTCAACACCATGCAGATCCACACGACCACACGCGGACTCCATTGGAAATTGCTCTTTTGTGTTTTCACTCTTTCCCCTTTGACCTTTCACTTCCACATAGAACAGCATAGTCATGCATCTTCTTCTACTGTATCATACGATACACTGAAGACTCATTAAGAGTCTTAAGAGATATTTTTTGGGGTTTTTATTGCGTTAATTAGTCCATCTGAGGATTGACAGAAAAGGGGGGAAGAGAGAAACGGTACGACATGTACTACAGACATCATTGGGGCGCACGCTCTACCAGGTGAGCTACAGAGCGCCCCATTCTTGTTCTTTTACAATCTGGGACTTACTGTAATTTTAATAAGATACTGAATGTAACACAGTTATTGCTAGCCACAGCAGTACAGTGGGATGTACACTACCACTGGACCAGAAATCCGAAAGTTTTTAAACAGGTTCTTAGTTTTACCATGTTATCTAAACCTGTGCTTTTGGACACCTAAGTGGGCATCAGGACTCCCCAAGAGGTTACAAAATAAATTATAAAAGCTCCAGAAGTACTGACATAATAGGAAAAAGGATACAGTTCTGCCTTTCTTGTAAAATACTAGATAGGATTACTTCTAGAGCTCTAAAAAATATTTGAATGAAACAACAGGGGAAAAAATCCCTGGTTGAACTGCATAGAACTCAAAGAAGACAAATTCAGCCTATGGTGAGGGGTAGCAAATGGACATTGCTTTGTTTAAAAGCAAGCAAAGTAATACAAAAACATTTAGATTTCACCCAGAAAAGTCCCTGTTTTTATCTAAGAAGTTAGTTGTGCCATCTCCAATACACTTCTTACATTACTATCCAAATTCGCAAATGAGAATGTACGCATTATTTATTACATTTACGCTGTTAGATCATTATTTCAACTTTTTCGTTCCACGTTAAGTATATTTGTCAGCCAAGCAACACAGTCAAGAAAGTGGCGGCATCTGCAACATTGGGAATGCCGGCTGCCGTAAAACACCAAAGAAGAAGAAGATAGTCAGGAAGACAGCCTCTGATTGGTCGACACACTCACCCCACTGCATTCTTGGAGTCAAGATGGCCTAGGCTAAGAGCAAATAGATACCTTTTCATATAAAAAGATGAATAAATAACCATTCAGTTGTGGATTTATCATTCTGGAATTATTGTGCAAAGCCTCTGAAAAGACACTGCAGTTCCAGGCTGGATTACAAAGCCTATGGAAGGCCTATGATCAAAGAAGACCTCTTTAAAACGATGCATCTCTCTGCTTCTAAACAAAGAAAAAGTCTCTACACTGCATTGATCTGGAGATATTGAATATCACGTAAAAGTGTAGTTTGCTGTTGTATATGACATTGTCGGCCTCAGGGGGGCTTTAGTCATAAATGCACAATTGGTTTGCCTATCATCCAGTGTTGAGTAAAATGTGATCATAACCAATGGGATTGATGGACAGAAATACAGAAATAAGCCCCTGGTGTAATCTGCTCTCTCTGCTCTGCTGATTGTTGGCTTTGAGATGCAGCTTATCATTGGAACTCTTTACACTTTTGACTTTTGACAAAGGACAACCAGAAGAAAAAGCCTTATTCCGACCAGTTGTACGTTGACAGAGCACCACCTACTTTACCGGAGTTTCCCTGCCCATGTATATGGGTAGAACTGGCATAATCCGGTCATTCATTACTGGGGTAAGGCCATAACACGGTTACTGCTGTGCATGTAAACGCACTAAGTGTGCTGTTGCAGCTAGTTAGAAAACATTTAAACATCTGACTAACACCTGTTTGCAGTTTTTCAAAAATGGCTGATGAAGAAGAATGACTGGGATTACTATATTGGTGGAAAAATGCCACTTACAGGACATGAAAAATCTAATTTAAAACTAAATGCAAACAGACACACAAAACTGTTGTTGCTAAAAAGGAAATTCAGTCTGAGAAATGTTTTATGCCGACTTAGTTGGTGTGGCGTTCCCCAGGGCTCAGTTCTTGGGACAATACAGTTTCTGTAAAAATGTAAATTGTAAATAAGCTAGATTGTTTTAATTTAATTTGGTCTAATAATGATTATTGATTAGAAGTAAAAATAGTTGTAATGTCATCTCACTTTATTGTGCTCTTTAAATAGACAAACAATGATTTCCCATTCAGCAACTTAAAATTAATTTTAAGATTTTTAGCCATGCTCGTGGTATGGCTCTTAGTTGGTCCACCACTTTGGTCCAGACTGAAATGTCTCAGCAACTACTGGATGGATTACCATGCGGTTTTGTACATCCATGGACACCAGAGGATAAATCCAAATGACTGTTGTGATCCCCTGATCTTTCCTCTAGCGCCACCATGAGGTTGACATTTTTGGCTTTTAATAAAATGTCTCTACAACTGCTGGATTGATTGCCATGTAGTTTGGTGCAGGCATTCATGTTACATTAGAGAATGAATTGTAATCACTTTGGTGATCCCTTAACTTTCCATCTAGCCCCATTACATTTTTATTTGTCCAATTAATACTTTGGTTTATGACCCAACACTAACAAAACTAAGGACATTCTCATCACCCTTTGTTGTACTTTGTGTTTAGTGCTAATTAGCTAATGGAACTGTGCCAACATGCCTAACTGAGATGGTAAACATTGCTATACATCAGCATGTTAGCATTGCCAGGTGTCATTGTCCAGGTTAGCCATTGTTAGAAATAATAATAATAATAATAATTTTTTCGTCTGCTCCGTGATTAATATTTGAAACATTTTTGGAGAATCACTGGAAATTACTCTCACGTACAGGATGCTACAATTGCACTTATATAATGCTCTGCTCAAATGTCAGATTTAATACAACGTTAAACTATATTTCACTAGGCTATTATAACATCCAGATTACCATGGACCAAAGGTGTTCTGCCATGATAACATGGTGAGTAGCTCTACATGCACTATTCATAACATACTTGAATAATTCAGTCTGGTGTTGATATCATTTAGTGTGAGTTCATTTTCAGAGCTGTTGCTTCTGAAGTATGAAGCCAGTTTTTGTGTGACCTTTAGCATGTCTGCTGCAGACTGACAGTAGGTAAACCCAGACAGGTTTCCCAGCACAGCTGCACAGCTAAACCACTAAACCACTGCACAGCCCTTCAAAGGGCTTTAAGGATTCAGAGTCCACTTTATCAGCTGGACAAGGGAAAGCCCATCTCTTATGGTTATGCAGCATTAAGGAAAAAATGTGGTGACCTTTTACATTTTTTTACTGAAAAAAAAAACATCCCATGAGGAATGAGAGGCGGAGGTCGATTTGAGAGTCTACTCATTCTCTGGTTAATGTCCAAAGGCCTCACTATCTAATCCTCAGGTCGCATTAAATCCAACAAGCCGAGCAGTCATTTGTGTTTTCAATTATGTAGTCCCTGCTGCAGGAACTTCTGTCTCTTCCTTAAAGACAAAGCTATAACTGCTATATGGTACTATTAGCTGTCTAAACAGATGGTCACAGAAAGGTATGATTCTCATTTTACCTATTGAATCCATCACTTGAATATCACTTTCTCTATAATTTAAAAAAAACGTATAAAGAATATGAGCAGCTTTTGATATATAGTGACTATGAACAACATGCAACATTTTCCAAGTTTCTGTCTTTGAGGAAAGGCTTATTAAGGGCACTGCATCACTTTTTGTGATGATTACATTCTTGTAATTGATTAGGTTATTTGTAGCTTTGATCTAAATTCCATTTTTGTGTGTTGTGTGAAAAATGATTAATTATTAACAGTTGTGGAAAGTAACTACATTTACTTAACTACGTTATTTAATTAAATATAATGTTGAAGTATTTGTTCTTTACTTGATAATTTAATGTTCTGCTACTTTATACTAATACTCCATTTCTGAGGAATTTGTTTTTATTTCTTTACTCCACTACATTTGTCTGACTATAGTTACTTTACATATTAAGATTTTACATACAAAACTTATGATCATCTTATAAAATTATGCATTATTTCATTTAAACTACCCAACTGTACATGCAGTACTTAAAACTACAACATTGACATGATCTTTACATGTTAATTTATCCATAATAAAAAAAATGAAACACAGGATTTTTACTTGTAACAGTATTTGTACGGTGTGGTGTTGCTATTTTAACTCACGGAAAAGATATCAATACTTCTTCCAGCACTGATTATTAAGGTAATTTCTAATAATGGAATTAATAGATAAGCTATGCTCACATAAAGCACACATACAGACATTTCCAAAATAATAGAAGTACATGCAAAACACTTTTGTTGTTGTTGGTGGATTAGAAACATGTTTAAATTAAGAATAAAAGCATTGTGACCTATTCTTAACCTAAAACTAACTAATGATTTCCCCATCTTTGGGTCTAGACTGTACCGTGACTGATGGTGTGTTCGCTGCTTTACTAACCTGCCTGCTTTAGTAATGATCATCTCTGTGCCGGCCTCATGGAACTTCTTCCACAGCTCCCTTTCATGAAGAACAACCTTAATGTTCTCAATGTTCTGAAACAGAGCGGAAATCACTGTTACACACAAACACACAACAGCAATAGGGTATCAAGAAAAACCCAATGCCATTTAAAGTATTTGCATATAACTGCACTACAGAGCAACGTATAAATCATCTGCAGTATACATGTATGTCAAATTTAAAATCCACTCCATCTTTTTAGTGTATTTTATTAATTTAAGTATTTTATTTGTTTTGACACCTTACAAAGATTCATCAAAAATTATTGAAGAGCTAGGTTTGGGTACTGTACTGTAAACCATTTAGTGCAAACAGATGTTTCCACTGTTGCTTTCTCCTGAACCTCGCTCGAAAACATGTTTTGATTTATTTTTTATTCAAAAATCCCAATCAACATGTCATTCCATTTTTATTAAGTTCTAACTATCTAGAGAATCATCCCTTGTCTACAAACTGCAGCCATAAGAGGCAACTGTGTGTTTTTGCCATGTGGACTAAAGGGTCTCCATGTGTACCTGGTCGGGCTCACTGGAGCTGGGAATGGTGGGAGCTGTGGACAGGCCCAGTTGTGACTGGTCTGGAAGGAGATCCGTCCCCCCGGCGGCCTGGACCCGGCTCATACATTCATCCGTCACAGCTGAAAGCTTCTCCTGCAGCATCTCTGCAGGATTAGAAAAATATTTAGCTGTCCGAGTAATCAGTGAGTAGCTGTGAAAGCAGAAAGATATGTCCACTGCACGACAGACCTAGCATGTGACACTTTTCAGATATAGTGTAGACTCTCCAACACCAATAATACATGGTGTGAATCCAATACTATCAGTAATTGTAGAAAGCCACCATTGGTCACTGCCATCACGTTAAATCTCTGAGGACGAAAGACACACTGGCACGTCCAAACACTCCTACTCAGAAAGCGATATTACAAAATTTCATTTCAGACATTTATTTACTATTTTAATCATATATAACCTAATACTTTGGTAAACTCATTTCTAGCACCGAAACAATTCGTACAACACATCTATAAGTTAAGGTTTGTTTACAAAAGAGATTTGAGGAGTTTCAAAAAGCGAACATCAACGTTTCAGCATTAGTGGCTTTTTTTCAATGAGCGTGAGGTTCTGTCACCAGGAGTGTGAGTAGGAACTATTAACTCTCAATTGCTCCATTTTTTTACTGTGAATACAGACAAAATTATGAATTACGTAAATATGTAACAATTTAACAACATTTACCTAAAAAGCATTGTATCAGCAGTGGTAAAATTATAGATGATTTCTTTGTATTCTTTTTTTTTAAATTTTGAATTAACTGACATTGTTTAATATTCTTTCTAGTCCCATTTTACTCTCCGGAGCTGCAGTTCTTAACTCTAAACTACTCCTTATTTACCTCCAAGATTTACTCTCACTTTTTTTATCTCCAACATTCAAATTTAATTTTGAGTAATTGTAGCCTTGTGTTAATACATTTCCCTTCAACTCAGTGGTAAAACATTTAGAAACCATCTTATAATCCGCCCCCCCTCCGCCCTTTCCAGATGTTGGCCATCATCATTTCATTGCACATTTTCAATAGGCTTTTGAATGTAAATTAATAGATCTAATATTTAAAGCTATGGTGCGTAGTTTTTTGTCTCCCCCATGAGGAATTCTTAACCGCGCCTCCACCCCCTTCCTCCACGCAGTTGCTAGTAGCCAAGGAGGACATGGAGGATTAAAAATGATGGACTCTTCAGAAGAGGTCATTATCTTCACTCGAGCTTCTGCGCGGGAAAGTCACCGGACGCCACAATCTTCGGAACACAGCCATAGAGAGAAATACAGAGAGACCTGTGTGGAGCCGATAGTCTTAATTAGCTTTGTAGCAACTCATTTGGCAATGGCTTGAATGTAACGGACGTTCATTAATATCAAAATGTTACGCACTAAAGCTTTCATTGTAGTGTATAAAATACCTCCCTTCCCTGAAATGAATACCTGTCTGGGAATGTCTGCTACTATGATGTTCTAATAATAAAGGTCATTCCCCACTACAAGTCACATATGTTTTGGCAAAAAAAAAAAAAGAAGCTGAACTGAAGAATGTAAAATACTCTGAATGTCGAATGTGGACAAAATAAACTCAGCAAATGTTTTTCTCTTGTCTCAGCTACATCAGCATGCGTTTGTAGTACAAGTATGCATGTTTCTTCAGCAAAAGCAAGGTAATTTGTTTGGATTGGTGTCCAGCCACCAGTTGCTGTTGTTAGTGAGAAAGTCTGGCAAAGTCGCTTGACGATGTAAAATAATGTGTTAACTACTAAAGTAGTGGCTTATTGCAGGATGTAAACAGGAAAAAATGCAGGGAAACCTCATACGTAATTTATTATTCATTCTTTTAATATGTTGTGCTTTTGTACGGCTGCTACCTTGGCCAGGTCTCACTTGTAAAAGAGGTTTTTGATCCCAATGAGACTTCCTGATGAAACAATAAATAAAACGATTTTAGATCAGGTTTTGAAATATTGCTGTTGACACTATTTGTCTCCCACTCTCCTGGCTGCACTTTATGCTATCTTTTACTTTAGATTCAATATGGACAAAAATATAGATAATACAAAAACAATATAAAATCAGTAATGATATACAGTGTAAGCTGTTAGCCTTCACAATACAAAATCACTATTTCAATTTCACCTATTTTAGGGTGTGCAGCCATTTGTCGTTCAGCATCAAGGTTGCCCAGCATAAGTCAAAAGGTTAACACTGTTTCATTGTGAACAGCCTTCATTGTATCCCATCATGCAATGGGGCAAACTTCAAACATCGGTTCGGCATTCACTCATATGCTCCTCTTAGGCAGGACAAGCTCATAAAATCTTGCACAAATTTCACTGAGCTGTGTGGTTTCATCCAGTATCTAGAGAAACGCAGCACCTACTAATCGTCTCACGTGAACCGTAGTCCGTACAGACTGTTTAGCTCCGTGACAGGTAGTCAGCTAGTAAAACGCTCAGGTTTTATTTCAGATTTGTGGAAGAGACTCTGGATCAAAGCCTCAGCACCAAATCACACTGACACACTGTTATCATACATGTAGTAAAAATGCAACTGTGCTTGTATGAGAAGACGTGTGCAGTACTGTAACTAGAGCCTCCGAAATGCAATTTTTAATTGAATTAAGAAACACGCAGGGCTACTAAAGCAGTTTCAAACTACATGGATTAGACTTTTTTTTTTTTAACAGGAAAGGAACAAAAAAAAACATGAAAAAAAGCTGGTGAAACTAACATAGTGCAAGTAAAAATGGAGGATGTATTTATCCTTGTCATTATGTTGACGGCCATAAGTCCTCCTGTCTCTCACACCTATGGAACCACTGCAGATTGTCTTTCACACTGCTTCATAACCCCACATCTGTGTCTGCGTCTCATCTCGCTGCTGCGTCTGCTCCGAGCTTCACGTCTGCCTCAGACTCTCAGGGGTGTCATCCGGCTCCAGACTGCAAACACTGTTCTCTGAGTGCTAGTTCTGAGGCTGGAACTATTGGTGAGGGATTAGCAACCCCGTTATTTATGCTTCAAAGACATTTACTTCATTAAAAATGCTCTTTTCTAGCATGTATTTAAAAAACTTCCCGCTGACATATTTCATATTCCAACTATAGTTAGTTTGATCATGTTTCAGCTGTATTTCACACTGACCACAAGTTCTCATCACTCTCCTTAATAATGTTCTCAATTATACCAGCTACCAATCTTTCAGAAGAACTAGGCAAAAACTACCCAAAGAACTGTACGTCAGTGTAAAACCTGTTGCTTTCTTCTGCCTGCCCCTGAAAGCCAAGTGCTGTTCATTCCTGAGGGTTGCACACAGGGGATGTGGGCCTGTAAACACAGAGCGGCCACTCTCTTAGCCATGAAAGTAGAGAGGCGGCGTCCAGTGTAAACTGATGGAGACATTTGTGAACGCTAATAAAGATAAGGGCTGACAGGGAAATGACCACAGAGCCTTTTTTTTACACTGTGAAACGGGTCCTTTCACTGGTGCTGTTTAAGCAACACGAGCCAGAACCCTGTTTTTGTTTTTGTCACTCTAGACACTCAATCTGAAAACTATTCAGGGCACATATTCCTACACACGCTATGCCGTTTTATGACATGTCAACACTGTCAAAAAAAGAAAAAGAAAATGTAAGTAACTGAAAACAGAAGTTCTGTTCAAATGAGCTGTCAGATATTTTAATTACACATTTGACTAAACATTTTATGTAAAGCTCCACTGTCATTTTACATGCTGTGGGTGGAAGTCACGTGGTCTGGCCACCATCAGTAGCCTATACATCACATTCTGCACTGATCACATTATTCAGATCCTATGCAGAAAGTACAGTGCAGACTTTTAAGTGGCAAATGCAAAAGAAAAGCCTGAAAAACATGAGTTTTAGTCATATGTGTGAGTGAGTGAGTGTGTGTGTGTGTGTGTGTGTGTGTGTGTGTGTGTGTGTGTGTGTGTGGGTGTTGTGTGTGTGTGTGTGTGTGTGTGTGTGTGTGTGTTGTATATGATATATGAGACATGTTAACTGAGACAGCTGTCATAAAGTTTGTGGCAATGTGCCGCCATTTTGTGTCTTCACTTCTGATGGCTGAGCATAAACAGGGAAGGCTTTTCAGTCTAGTCAACAAACAATGTTAGATGATAAATATGTAGGCCTAGCCTAAATAAAGCACATCAAAAAAATAAATTTTCCAACATCTCAATTCAACTGCATAGTATGACAGTATTTCATCACACTTTCAATGCCAATCCGCTACAACCACACTGAAACAGAAATTACTTTTGGAAAGTCGCCATAGATTAAAGCCAAGGTCTGGCATTTAATCAATCAACATTGCGCATTTAAAAAAAAAAATAAAATGGAATGCAATGGCCACTTTAGCAGAAACTCCTACAGTGACTTCAGTGCCCATCTTTCCAATCCTGCTTCATAAAAAAATAGCCTACCAATGTCTTGTCGAGGGCTACTTTAGGATAATTATGAAACGAACATGAAAACCCTTTCAACAACATCCTCCATATTTACAAAAAAATATATATTTACAAAGTAAAACATGAATTTAAAATAATATAGTCACGCCATAATTGTATTACGTTCAAATTACCATCTGCTAATACCTGCCAATACTTAAGCAATACAATTAAAATGTTGTATAGGCCTAATTATGTAGGCTATAGCCTAATAATAATAATAATAGTAATAACAGGCCTAATAATAATTATTCTTATTATAATTGTAATAATGTGGTGAAAATAAAGTGTTAGGCTATTATTTTAAATTGTTAAAAAAAATAGAATAAAATATAGGCTAGTCTTTATCTGTGAATAAGAATATTTTTGCATTTGATTATGATGTTATTACAGGGGTTGCCTGTAATTACATTGTTATTGTAATGTAAAAATATATAAATAAAAATAAGCAATGTAGGCCTATATTAAAGAAAGGAAGCCTCAGTATTATTTTAATTTGCTGGACCACTTCAGCCTACTTTACACTCTCTCTCTCTCTCTCCCTCCGCCGTTCGCTTCCCATAACTGTCAGATTCAGATCTTCCATATACGATTGTCGTGCCGTGGGAGTTCAGTAGTCTAATTATCGCAGCTGATAATTCCCTGGATGGATGACACTGTATTTTACTTTTTTTTGCCCTCTGATGCGTCTCTTTAACGCACCCCGTCATGGGACAAGACAGCGCTGTTTACAAGCAAGCAGATAATCAGCAGATAATGAATTTAAAGCTTATCAGACGCGCAGACGTGTCTCTACTGTACCTCATGCAGTCAGCTATCATCTGCTTAAATCCATCCCTGTGCACCGCAGCTCTGTCTTCAGCCTGCTAACAGCGGGGAGTTTCCCTTCCCACGGCGTTTGCACGTGTTTTTTTTTTTTTTTTAAAGCGCCTGTTCTCGGGCGGGAATCTGGAGGCTCAGCAGCGGCGGCTGTCCGCTGGGAAGTGTCAGTGCGTCGCTCGGTTCGGCTGCCTTAGTGCCTTTCAGCTTCTCCGGCATCGAGCTGCGTTCTGCGCCTGTGCAGTGCGTGGTCCGAGGGGTGAACTCACTGTGATGTTTTCTTGGAATCACACACACACACACACACACACACACACATACACACACACACACGTTGCACACAGTTGCTCAGCCCACTTTATGTGTGTGAAAGCAGCAGGGGAGAGAGCGGTTTGTCCCCGTTTCTTTCACCGGGCTGGCCCTGACGCTGCTGCACTTGGGGGAGCAGTGCCTTCCAGGCGGACTGTGCCTCCTCTGAGCCTCGGTAACATCCACCACCATATAGGCTACAGAACTCAGCCAACATGCACTTTTGCAATAGGCCCTACTTTAAAGTAGCTACAATCATTTTCCACATTATCTAGTTTGGGGGACCTATTATTTGGTGATTTTAGTGTAATTGCCTTCATGGACCAGCAGGCATGGGCCGGTATGAGATTCTGACAGTATGATCATCTTCAGCATAAATATCTAGGGCATTGCAATTCCAGCTTTAAAATGTGTTATTTTGAAATGTCTGGGTAAAAAACATTTTCCCATTGAACACAATGTATTTATTTTTTAAACATACTACACATTGACAGGGAGACGGATTACTAAACTGCACTTTCTGTCTTTGATGACTCATAAAAAAAAAGCTCATACAGCAGGAACGTTATGAGGGAAACTTTTAATGATTTTGAAATCGTGACTTTTTCAAACCCCGGTATACCTTGAGACCGGTAACCGGCCCAGTCAATGTTAAGTCGTGTCTCCACGTGTTAGGCCTACTTCAGGTCAGCAGGGTGGCAGGAAGCCTTTCTTCACCTGAACTGATGCTGACACGCTGACTGTTTAAAAGTGGCATAGACATGGTCATCTACAGCATTGCCGAAAATACATGTTACCATAGTGAAATAACCTAGGCCTGTTCAGTCAAAAAGATAACTCCAGCCTTCAACTGCTTCAGGAGTTGAATCCAATTCTTGAGAATTAGGCTATTTATCCAAGAATAAGTTACCCCTAAAACACTCTTATTCACCAAATGAGATATTAGGCTACATCTGATCAGCAATGTGCTATATTTCATTACAAAATATTTACCAAGAATATCAGTTAATATACAATATAAAATAGCATACAGTAGGCTATATTCCTCGTAAACAATCTGTAATCAGTCCAAATAAATATTCTTTCTCTTAGCCAATAAATCGACTTTTATCATGACGATTGGTCGACCTTGAAAAAGTAATGGAATGATGTAGGCCACCTGTACAGTGTCTCCAGAGTAATAGCCTACTAAAATAATGACCTTTAATATTTACAAAAGAGTTTAGTCTTCTATTGTCACAAAATGGGCCAATTTTGTAACAATAAAGAAAGTTCTATTGGAACTTTTTTACTCTTCTCATCCTTAACAGTTCTCTGGAGTTCTTTGCCAGTGTTTATTTGGCTCTTCATTAACATTGTTATGTTACTGATAATGTACGAAGTTCCCCAAACCCGATTCTGGATTATTTGTTACGCTTTAATTAATTATTTTGATGAGTTGTTGGTCTTTGAACCTCTTACGTTGAAGAACCGCAACAGATGGCCCTTGAAGAGTTACGTTTTTGTTTTCCCCGAGCTCCAGGTTGGCCTCTAGGCTATACGGAGGATCACAACTACTCAAAGAACGGTTTGATTTCATAGAAATTACTCTGGTAAATTGGAGATTTGTTATTTAAAGAAACACGAATTCTCACGCAATAAAGGCTCATTTGGATCGCTCCGTTCGTTTTAATCAATCATCCTTCATTGTAGGCTACTTTCAAGCCTCATAACGGCTTGAATGTTAAACCACTTGAAAAAAATATTTAAAAAAAAATTGTCACAGCACCAAGCGAAGCAGGTTATGCTGTGGCACGTTTTTTCTGTGTGTGTGTGTGTGTGTGTGTGTGTGTGCGCCACATCCAGTGATCATTCTGCAGCCATGCAGGCTCTCGATGCTGGATAGGCCGCGCTGTATATTTGCAGGTGAAATATGCGCTTGTGGTTTTGCAGTAAATGAAGCATGCGCCTGCGGAGCGTCTATGAATCAGGTGCCAGTGTGACTTATATATCTGTTGGTGACATGAGCGAATGAACGGCCACCGTTTGTCACTCGGCCGTGTGTGTGTTTGCAGCTCTGCTCCGCTGCCTTTCCAAAGCAGCCTGATAGCGCTGCTGACAGACACTCAACTATACGGCTCTCTCCAACTGCTGAAAAGTGGAGATGAAGCTGCTGCTGCCGGGTGTTTTATTCTTCAACCTCAAGCTTTTAACTACACACACATTCTCACCCTGCCTCACTTACACTCTAAACATCCATCCTCTGCTTAATTTACTCCCATCTAAAGTCGATAAGTCATTTTTATTCTTTTATTTTTTCATTTGATTTGCTTGTTGATTTAACTATTAGCTGTAAAATAAGGCCTGGGTGTGTTTAGGTGAGTGCACTGGTATCTATCCACAACACAGAAAGCAAGGTGTGGCTGCATTTATCTCAGTAAATGCCCTTATTCTGTCAGAGGCTATTAGACAATCAGTCTAATGAACCAGAACCCAATTATAGTAAAGCCAGAATTCATTCAGAGCCTGTAAAGTCTGGTAGATTCAACATTTTGTACATAAGGGAAAATTGTGGAATAAACCACACAGCTCTAATAATATCATGCGATAAAAACAAGACTGATATTTAAATGCATATTTACATGCATGTTACACACAATGTGTGCCCCATGGCCATAAGGCCAAAGCCTGCAGAATTACTGTTGTGAATGTAGATGGCAAACCTGCAGAAATGTGACCATGTCCACTAATGTGACTAGTAGTGGGTCATAAAAAGCTGTTTCATGCAGAGTTGTACCAAATTTAACTATTTTTATTTTTCAGTTTGACAGGCTTTAGCTTGGCAGAAACACACTAGACTCCATAGAAAAATGAACCGTTTTAATCACAAGTAAATAAGTCGTTTCCTTAAGAAAATCAGAAAAACTGATTAGTTTTGGATCAGTGTTAGATCTCGGCTGGCTCCTACCTCCTTTTTTGCTCTCAGCTCAGCTTGACCTCTGTGCTCCTTCAGTGTCCTCTCCACTGGGGGAACGGCAGTCCTCACTGTGCCAGACCCATGCAGCACCTCTGCAAGTATCCGCTGCAATCAAAAAGTTAGATTTTTTTTTATAGCAGCAGAATTGAGCTGAGGTTCTAGAGGGGAATTGAACCTAGACACACTCCCACCGTCACGTGGTCGGAGCAGGAGGAGGTTGCAGCTGCAGTCACTCTGACACCAGTGTTGGACTGGGAAATATGATTTCCATTTGGTGATCACTGGTGAACACCAGTATCCACAGGACTCAACCCTGTGTACGGCTGCTCGATTATGGAAAAAAATATAATCATGATTATTTCGGTCAATATTGAAGTCACGATAATTTAACACGATCACTCGTTGACTTCTGGAATGCAATTATTGAACTTAAAAAACAGTGTAAAAAGTTAAATAAATCAACAGTAAAAAAACACATACAACTGTGAAATTTGCCTTAATACTTTTCCTATTTAAACTTTATTTTTTCATTCAGAACACAAGAGAAAATAAGAGTATACTTGTAAAACGTAATGAGCGAAATAATTGTTATTCTTGATTATTCTGTTTTTGTGATCATTGGGAGCCAAAATCATAATCACGATTACATTTTGATTAATTGCACAGCCCTAACCCTGTCTCTTAATATTCATATAAAAAAACTGATTGTATACCCTATTTTTATATAACCTTTCATTAGTGTGATAGTTATTTCCCTGCTCCTGGGATTTCAGACAAAAACACAGTTTATGCAACCACAATCAGAAGTATCAATGTAGGTGTATGATACACCTATAGAGATAATTCTATCATCCACTGAATTCCTAACTGCAATACATTCTATCTTAAATATAATATACTGTACATTTCAATTTACAACCATATACACATATGGTTGTAAATTGAAATGTCATGCTTGCATTCCATAGTGTGTCATAAGTATTACATTAAAGGAACATTGCTGTATTTTTTATGTTAAAACAATAAAAAAACTCATCTGATATTCTCAAAAAAATAAATATCATAGCTTATAACAGGATCTATTGTTTTAGCTAATAAAAACTAGGTGTTTTGGAGATACCCAGTAATTTACAGGATAACAAGGATATGTGAGAAAATCAGCAACTCCCTGTTTGTTTCTCAAAGTGAAAAGTTGCAAAGTTCTGATTATTTGGCATTTTCAGGCAACAGGGTTGGAGAAAATACAAAAAATAATTTCAGATGTTATTGATACACACATTTGTAAAATCAGGTATTTTTTTATGATATGATATGTTCAAAAGATGTCAAAGTATTAAATGTGAAAATATCTGACACATCACACAGCACGAACAGCGTATAAAAAATGGGCTTTTGCAATTGCACAATATCATGGACATATAAAAGTGCTGTTATTATATATCCGTCTCATTTTATTGCTGTAGGGCATTGAGAGCTGATCTTTTCAAATTGTGAATCTGTATATTGGATAGCTGAAAATGTGCCCACACATCTGAATACATGATTTAGACATCCATACATAAACTGATATGTTGCTCTTACAGTTTACTGCCAATTCAGTGATTTTGTCCCGTTCAAAATGTTGGTTGCTGAATATTCCTTTCATTTTCACCTCCTTATCAGTCCTTTAGGCTGTGTGTCTCGGACACCACAGCTGCTTGTCAGGCTGAAAACGTGGTTCATCTTCAAAGTGGTGCAGTGGTTAAACTGCTTCGATTTTGCTTATTTGAAGCGTAGCTGCTGTTGGTGTTGTGGTTGAAGGAGTGAGGGGGTGTCAGATTTACAGTGTTAGGAGTCTGGCATTTTCTCTCCCAGGCAAAACATTTCCTTGTGTAATTGGCAGGAGGTGGGGGTCTGGCTAATGCACGCCACCACATTTCTCACTCCGTCTGTTCGAGGCCTCCTTGTTTCTTTTACAGTCAAAATGGCGGTGCTGAGGCTCCTTTCTTATTAGCTGGATACAGTGTCAGCCCCTTCCCCTTCCTCATTCTCCACACTGCTTCATTTCTTATCACTGATTGGCCATTTTCACTCCTGGCCCATGTTGAGCCTCCGACAAGGTGGAGATTCCTTTCTCTGCTCCCCTCCTCAGACCTGCAGTGTAAAGTAAGGCTGCACGATATGATGAAAATATGTGATATGTGGTAACGTTGTTGAATATCGCAATAACGATATAACTTGCGATAAATAAACAGATAATAAAGTGTACTCAATTCTGCATTTCTGCTGCTTTGAGTATTCTGCTGAAGTACAACAAATTGCTTGTTGAATTTAAAACAAATGAAAGGAAATCATTTCCAACATTCTTTTATTGAACAATTTGAACATTGATTTGAATATAAAAGGCAGCACTAAAAAAAGAACGACTTTGAAAGAACATTCCTATTGATATTCTCTTTCAACTAACACAAGAAAATCTGAGCGTCTTTTGCGATATGTCGCAGCCTTTAGCGATGTGTTTTTATTGCGCCAGTTGATATTGAGATCACGATAAAAAAAAACCTATATATTGTGCAACCCTAGTGTAAAGCTGTTTATGGCTGACCTCCAACACATTGCACAAGCACGCTTTAGTACATTTTGATTTGATTTTGATTTAAAGATGGAGGTGCCTAAATTTGGAGCACCTTGAAAACTACTTTTGTGTTTTTGCATGTGAGAAACCTATAAAGCTGCACTATACAACATATTTATATCAACAATAGATCAACGATAATGTGAAAAGTGTTGCTCGTAGTGACAAACACACAGATAATTCTCACCCAAATAGAGCTGAGGGCAAGAAAGAAGTCTAACAGTTCATAGTTTTGGTTCTACAACCTAGGAATTTCCCTCAGGAGTCGGGGGAGACCAAAACAGAGCTTACATGAGAACTTACTGTACATTCATCATAACAACTTGATAACATGTCAGTGTTGTATTTACTGGTTTTTGTGCCCCAAGCTGCAAAAAACTATTGACATTTTGCAGCTGTTTTAATTATTACAATGAGTTACAACCCAGGAATCATAAAGACATCTGAAAGAAAATCCCAACTCAAGGTCCACTTACTAGGTTTTTCTTTAGCTTTCAACTGTATCATACAGTCCTTATCATCAGATGGAATTTGCTCAGTTGTCATGGACATTGATCTGTTAACATGGCACGCCCTTAGTGGCTGTTATGACTTCATCTATGTCATTTGTAGGACTTCTCATCCATGTTTGCTTTAAAGACAAAGTGATCCAATTGAAAGCTCCAGAAAAAGCTAGTAAGTGGACCCTGAGTTGGAATCTTTTAGTCAAGGATATTTCTGGGTTCTAAAGTCCTGGATATTCTGAAGACTTTGCAAATATGTAATGTTGTACTTGCATGTTTAAATTTAACTCTGAAACATTTTCTCAAAAGCTTTTCTGCAGTTCAGGAATCCAGAAATTACAAAGCGGTGATTCAGTTTAACTGGAAAAGGCCTCGACTTCTAGGAAACAATTACCCCCTTTAATGTGTTGGTTGCTATGTTTTATTGTTTATTTAGTTGGACCTTAACTTCATGTGATGTGTTGTAGTATTGTTTTGAATGTGTTAAAAAGTATATCTTCATTATGTGGAGGAATTAAGCTGTGTGGTCACATTAGACCAAGCCCCAAGTCCTCTGTGGCCAATTAATGGAAGAGCGGCGGTTTGGGTTTTCACAAAGGCATTTAAATTTAGTCACAAACATTGGTTTGACACATTTGGAAGTTGGCTGGGTGTTTCCTCTTGCAGTTTGGGGAATTCTCTTAATATAAGCATATATGCCTCAAGTGGCAGCTATGTGAACATCACTTAGTTCACTTGAAAGAATCAATCCTTATGAATGATTATAATTCACTGTTTCAAACATTTACATAGTTTTCTGACACATAAATCTACTGAAACTATCTTAGAGAATAGTTAAAGGCATTCATCCTCATCAGCTCTGCTTATATGCACAACATTAATGAGTGTGAGTATCCACCGCAGAGCAGTTAACCTATAGCTCAGAGCAAACAGTGAGGATTGGAGGCACCGAGCTCCATCACACATGAGGGAGAACTTACTCATACTGAGTCAATGTCCTCCCGCTTTCTGTCAACAGCCACAGACACACTGCTGCACTTTCCCAAACACTGTTAACATGTGAGAATTGATGGAGCTGCTGCAGAGGTTACCACACACTTCTACTTCTAGATAGTGACAACTCTGACTAGTGAAAATGTAGGAAACTACATACAGCATCTGCATTTTTGATAAGCCAAAATATTACATCTGCAATCACACCCAGCAAGTTATTCTTAAAATGTACAATTATGGATATCTACATTTAGGATTAGTCATAACTCACATTATGACTAATCACAATGTTTTCTTTGGTAAAGAGCCCCTGTGTGTGTTTGTGGGGGGCTTAGGTCATTTAAAGTGTGAAAACTGCATGGGTGTGTGTGTGTGTGTGGGGGGGGAGGGTATTGCATTCTTCCTTCTGCATAATAAGAAAGAGAAATACTCCACAAACCATTAAAAATAAAGCATACTGTACATCTTGGTTTTACTGTCAAAATTCAGGGCCATGTTGAAACTAGAGGGATATATAGTAATCACACACATTACATTGATAAATGCAATATGAACAGATTTATATGTTTCTCTAGAGGTTGTCATAGCTATTGCAGTGGGTGGTTGATTATTTATATTGAAATCATTGTTTGTTGCACCCTGCTCCAAAACTATTGGAAATTGGCGGGGGGGGGGGTTTTACACCATAATATATATATATGTATATATATATATATATATATATATATATATATATATATATATATATTATGGAGTAAAAAAAAATAGTATGAAAATAGTTTCATACTAAAATATATATATATATATATATATATATATTAGTATGAAACTATTTAGAACTTTTCTAAAAGCAGACTAGCAGGGTTACAGCTTCTATAAAACTGCTTCTGTTTATCTGGCCTCTCTCTCTCTGCTCCCACTCCTAAGCTCTGGCGTCTCACTAGTTCCCCAGTGCTCATATTTAAACAGTGTCATGCCCTTTGTTTTTCAAAAGTAAGCCCCTGGACTCTTTGAAGTGGGCGCCATGTTTGCACTGTGACCATTTAATTCGGAGCGCAGCTTGATGATATTAGTGTCAGGGTCAATTGCTGATTTCAGTTGGACTTTATTAGCTGCCTAGCTGGCGGTATGTAGGCATCATGTGCTGCTTGGTTCAAGATCTGGTCAAACCCATAGTCTTACTTACACTCCCATACACACTCCAGCTCCTCCAGTTCCTCTGATCCCCGAACATGTGACATGGCAGACATGGGACCTGGCTATCCTGCCGACTTCACAGGCCTAAGCATAGCACAGTGGAAGTTGTTGCTCAGACCTCCCATGATGGAACCTCCAACTTTCAACTCTTTGTCTTTCTGGTTTCTTTTTATGAGATGTTCAGGTTCTGGTGTTCCTGAAACTCCCCCTGTCGTTGGACCTTTGTCACTGTAACGTCTCTGAGCTAAATGTAAAACAGCAGTGTATCTTGGCCTCTGACAAACTCATAAAATACAGGCACTGTGACAAGGACAAGCTCATCTGAATTCATTGTTTGGTTTGGGTCATTAAAGTTAAATGGGACTCAGGGATTTTAGGGACTAGTTTTTGTCCCCGTCCCCTCGGCTGTCCTTTGCCAGCTTTTGCTCTGCTGCCAGGCAGCCATTTGTCTTGCAGCACTTCACTATATATCTGTTTTTACTGGGTGTGAGTGACTGAAATGCATTTCAAAATACTTTTTTGTTCAGCCTTTGTTCTCATGCAGGAGACAAACCCTGTGATTATTGGATAGAAGAGAGAAAAATGTCCCACAGAGGGATGTCAATGCGTGATTCTTTATGTACTGTATGTGTTTGTGTGCAGTCATATATGTTTATGTATGTGCATTTGCTGAGATTTCAATTTGTGTTATGAAATATAATTACATAAACCTTCCATTGGTGTACCAATATGTAGGGAGATGTTGGCCATTGACATGGATCTGATAACTGTGAAGTTCAATCTACATGTTTGCAACACAAAAGTAAACATTTTAACATTATAGAAATAACAAATGTTATTGTTGAAGGGCTATTGCATTAGTTTTTGGTGATGATATCCAGTTTACATTTGTATTTTGGTTTCTAAAATGGTTCAATGAAATTTGACTGCCTTTATTAACTCATTTAATTGCCTAATATTGACTTGATTAAACTCCGGGGAACCAGCATTGTAATTGAATTGGAAAAATGTTATGCTCCTATACACCCATTACAAATCTATGCAACAGGCAAATTAAGTATTTCACAAATGTAATTAAAAGGATTTTTAAATGGAATTTCATATTTGATTTTTAAGTTGTTTGCTTTGTTGGAGAGTTGCCTGGAAGGCGAGACCTCCATGGCTGCCAACAGTGACTGTTTCCTGCTCCTCTTTATCCAAACAGCCTCTTTAAAACATTTTTCAGCATATAGAAAGAAATTGTGTTGCTGAATAAATGGTAATTTACATGATTTCTTCAAAAATATTGTGGACTGTATTTCTCACTGTCATGGATTCACGTGTATTGTTATTCAGTAACAAACTACTGATGCTGAGCATACAAATTCCCCATTGCAGTCTGTTCCTTTTTATATGCAATACAGCACTGTTTTTAAAAAATACAGTAAGATGGTAAACCCACATATTGACATGAATCTTCTTTAGATTAAACACTCTTTATGAAACCTCTCACAACATCAGAGGAACACATTTTAAGTCAATACAAAAATCTCTCTAACGCCACCTGCTATGTTTTAACCATTCGGATGGTTTGTTACACAGAACCATCTGAGAAGCTGACATTGGAAACTGTTGGGAAAAGGGCAGGCACTTTCAATAAATAGCCGGCAGGTGATTGGATGAACCATCTATCTGTAACGTCTGCCATTGTTGTTTTAATGGATGTCAGGTGATAATTCTTTGTGGGTTTGTCACTTCCAGTTTCCAGTGTCATTTGATCCACATATATGACATTTAGAGTCTAAACTGGGATTGCCTGAACACGGCTTTCACCTCTGACATCACAAGCAAACATGGACTCTGCTACTCAGTGGCTGAGCCAAAATAGCTAACAATGCTAACAGCTATAACAGTGCTAACAACAGCAACAGTGCTGACAGAGCTAACAGTGTTAATGGGGGTTAGCTCACACTCACTCATTCAGAGGGTGTGCGTTACGCTTCCACGACAATGCCGTCCAGCCATTGTGTATCGAAATGCTGTTATCGGCGTTGAATGCCCTATCAGCACTGCTCTACCCACGCAGGCTTGGATAGTGCCATAGGGGGGTATATATATATATATATATATATATACACGTATAAATCGAAAGTTGTTATGGGATTAATTACATTTTCAACCCAAAATACAGGCTTTGCAGCAGCTTCAGTCTTTCAGAAACTTGTCTTGTCAAACTATCATCCGACTGGTAAAGCAGAGTAAGAACATGGCTTTGGCCTTACTTTCCCCTAACATCACACACGGAAATCTCTCAAGGTAATTCCCAAATCTCTTGTTTACAACTGGCTAACATGTCACTTAGTAATAAACAACACTTATAAATACTGTATACTGTCTTTGTTTCTAAAGAAGAAGCAGCATCAGTCAAACTCCAGGCTGAGTATACTGCATGTCTGTGGAGCGGCTCAGAGTTTATCTAAGCAGGCGTGGGTGTATTTTACATGCGTCTGAGCTTGGACAAGTGTTGGGGGGATTGTATGTTTTTAGAAGAGCTGGCGGGTTTAGTCTCAGCCTCTTGACTCGGGCCAGGCGTCCGTTCATCATGACAGATACTGTTAGTTTTAGCTAATCTCCTGTGTTCATCTTCTGTGTCGGCCCAGTGTGTGGAGGCCAGGCCTCTTAGTGCCATCAGAGCAAATGATTTCTCAGGGGTCAGACGCACAGATTCCACATAATTCCTCTTACTGTCCTTTTTAAACACGTCCTCGAGGTCCCGGCCATGATCAAAAGCCCACTTTTGCATAGGCCTGGATGTGCAACAGGCTCGTACTGTGTTTGTGATTTGGGCTTGAAGAGCGGCGGTGCAGGCTTGCCGCTGTTTTGATCTACGAAAGCCTGCGTAGAAACGCACGCCTTTCACTGTTTCCTTTAGCAGTAATGAGTGACAAGATGGAGGTCACCCAGTGTGGCCCTCTCTAGCCACTTCATTAGCTGCCCGGCAGTGTTTGGCTTTGCTCTGATTAACAGTTTTTCCGCTCGACATCTTTCAGTTTGTAATTTGTCTCCAGAACAGCAGGTCATAGTAGGATGTACCATGGCACATAGTCTTTATACATGGAGCTCTTACATGTTATATTTATTCCAAATCATGCTGTAATGTATGCTGGGGAACAACCAAGAGTGAGTGCAAATAGGCACTTACACAGCGGGGTTCAAAACTATAACCCATCTAGCATGTTGACTGAAGGAAAAGCAAAGATATTTTTTTCGGACAAATGTTTTTTCTCCATCAGGATTAGATCATTCTTTGACTTACATTGGGTGAAAAAAAGAAGTTACTTGTTGTGTACTTGCAACCTACTTGGCATCAATTCTAAAAGAGTACACATTATTGTGTGAATGCTGATTAGGCAGCAGTTACAGTATTGTTATCCGATTCTTCTGTACAACTTTCGGTCGCCTACTATTTCTGTATACTTTCAACTACAAAAATCATTCAAATATCAAAATACTCAGCTCATATATCATATATATTCAACTTTTTTCTACCATTTCTACTTTTTTAAATATTATCTTTCTACATTGAAAGTCAATGGAGCAATTTTCAAATCCTCTTCAGGCTTCTTCCTCTTTGAAATGCTACTCCTCCTACCAAACTTTTACCTACACACGTCAATCAAACTTTTACTTATTCACAAAAACCTTGAGCTATTAGAAGATGATTCAGCTTTTTTTAATGTATTTTACAGTTTTTGTGTTATCACTGTTTAAGTTTAGTAATTCTTTCAGGCTTTTTCTGCGTTTATGAAAGGTGTTTATTGCGTGACTTACACTTTTTGTGTGTAGTTTGCCTGTTCTCCAGACTTTCTTTGACATACTATACATTGACTTTTTATGACTTTTAATCATTTTATTCAACGTACTATAATGACTTTTTCATCACTTTTTTCGACATACTTTACCATGGCTTTTTTCTAAACGCTATGGTATGACTTTTTATGATTTTTTTTAAAACTATAATATGAATTTAAAAATATATATTATGACTCTTTTCTACATACTGTACTATGACTTTTTTCGATATACTATACTATGACTTTTTATGACTTTTTTTAGAAATACTATATTAAATTTTTTTGAAATACTATGCTATATCTCTTTTCGACATACTATACTATGACTTGTTTGATATACTATACTATGACTTTTCTATGACTTTTTTCGACATAGTACACTGACTTTTTTACCACTTTTTCAACTTACTATACTATGACTTTTTAATGGCTTCTTTCAACATACTATCATATGACTGTTTTCAACATGTCAATTTGGTTGCACGGTGGCTCAGTGGTAAAAATTGCAGACTCTCAACAGGGGGGTAAGCTTCGCTTCAGAAATCAAACTTCCTATGGCGCCATTTTGATGATACCAAACGATCACCCAACGTTAGCATTCCATTGACTGCCATTCATTTTGACGTCACTTTGACAGCGAATAACTTTACATCTGAAGCGTTTAAATACTTTTTTTGTCCATTGTTTATTTCTAAAGAAAAATGACAATGTATAAAAGGCTCCATTACTTTGTATCTCACGTTATGGCTCCGTAGCAGACGTTTTAATAAAAATAGGCTAACGATTGTGTCATAACCACGCAACTTACTGTGGCACAGTAGAGGAATTACCATATAGTACAGGAGAAGCTCGCAGGTAGTTTCGACTTACATGAGCTGTTTAAGTTTAATTACTAATGTTAACTAGCATTTTAGTTAGCTATAATTAGCCTGTGTCCATGTTATCTCCTTACATATTGTATACCTACGCTCTCCGTCTCTGCAAGATTGGGAATGATTTCGCTTGGCACAGCTACCAGAAGACTTACAACTTTCAGACAGGTTGCTCACGTCACATTTACGTCGTCTCTCTCAGTTGGAGGCTGCGCAGTAACCCTCAGCGCTCACCGGAAAAGTGCTTCTAATACCCTTCACTGGTCTCCGTCCAGAGCAGCAGCATCTGTTGGTCCATTATATACTGTCTGTGACTCTCACCATTTGTTCAATCCCCAGTCCTGACTGGGCCTTTTTGTGTGGAGTCGGCATGTACTTCCAAACTTTCTTTGACATAGTATACATTGACGTTTTTAATATATTTTTTTTTACTTATTATACTGCTACATTTTTATGACTTTTTAATGACTTCTTTCAACATACTATCCTGTGACTGTTTTCAACAGTTTGGTTGCACGGTGGCTCAATGGTTAACATTGCTGCAAATAAACATTGCAGACTCTCACCTTTTGTTCAATCCCCACTTTTTGTGTATTGGAGTTTGCATGTTCTTCCAGACTTTCTTTGACATACTATACTATGACGTTTTTATCACTTTTTTCCTTACACTATGACTTTTGTTTTCATAATAATATTTTACTTTTGTATTACTTTTTTCAACATACTATACTATACTATGACTTTTTGTGACTTTTTACGACATACTATGCTATGGCTTTTTTTTTTTATTGTTTTATTTGGTGGCAAGTTGGTCCAGGGGTTATCACTGTTGCAACAAGCACCAGCAAATAAGCATTGCAAACGCTGAACCTTGTTTCAATCGTTGGTCCAGACTGGGCCTATTCTTGTGGAGTTTGCATGTTCTTCCAGACTTTCTTTGACATACTATACATTTTTTCAACATATATACTATGACTATTTATCACTTTTTTGACATGCTATACTTTGGCTTTTTATCACTTTTTTAAGATACTATGCTAAGACTTTTTTCAACATACTATACTATGACTTCTTTGAGTGCATGCTGGCTCAGTGGTTAACATTGCTGCAAATAAGTATTGCAGACTCTGATCCCTGGTTCAATCCCCAGTCCAGACTGAATTTTTTTGTGTGGAGGTGCATGTTCTTCCAGACTTTCTTTCTTTGTACTATACAATGACATTTTTATCACTTTTTTTCAACATACTCTACTATGACTTTTTTGTCATACTATACTATGACTTATTTATCACTTTATTCGACATTCGACTGTTTTCGTAATACTATATGACTTTTTATGACATTTTTTACCATACTATGCTATGCATTTTTTTAATCACTTTTTTCAAAATACTATACTATTACTTTGTAATGACTTTTTCGACATACAGTACTATTCTGTGACTTTTTCATTGCAGACTCTGACCCTTGGTTCAATCACCAGTCCGGACTAGGCCTTTTTGTGTGGAGTTTGCAGGTTCTTCCAGACTTTCTCTCTCTAAAGTACTATACTATGACTTTTTTTTAACACTTTTTTCAACATACTATACTACAACTTTTTTTGTCACATTATGCTATGACTTTTTTATCACTTTTTTCAATATACCATACTATGACTTTTCAATGGCTTTTTCTGACATAATATCCTATAACTGTTTTCAACATATCCATATGCTTGAATGGTGGCTCAGTGGTTAACACTGCTAGCCTGGTTGACACCAGACCCTTCTCAGTTGTAACTGAGAGTGGTCTGGGCAAGCTTCATTCACAGCCCATTTCCAAATGGGGCGTCACCTACGGACGCCGCTCAAATGCCTCTGGGCGCAATTGGATAGTCCTTCAACCAATCAGATCAAACGATCCAGGTGACGTAGCAGCGACAGCGGCATCAACGGGTTGCTGTGCTTGAGGTGGCCGTCATGTTGAATGTAAACAAGAAGCTGCTTGCTGTCGCTGCGCTATCATCATTGTGTAAAGCCCACCTAAACGGTTGTGATCGGTGCCTCGATTTTGAAAAATTGGAAATGGGCTTGAATGGGCTCTTGGCCAGACTGACTTGCAGAGCAAATCTCAAATTTGCCGGAAGTTCGTCAGGGTTTTCCCAGGCTATAACATTGCTGCAAATAACCCTAAAGACTCTGACCCCTAGTTCGATTCCCAGTCTGGATTGGACCTTTTTTTCTGGAGTTAGCATGTTCTTCCAGACTTTCTTTCTTTGTACGATACTAAGACTTTTTTTTATCACTTTTTACGACATACTAGATAATAGACTATACTATCACTTTTTTAGTAATACTATATTACTTTTGTATCACTTTTTTCGATATACTATACTATGACTTTTTTGTCATACTATGCTATGACTTTTTTGTCATACTATACTTTGACTTTTTTCGAACTACTATACTATGACTTTAAAGCTATAGTGCGTAGTTTCTGTCGCCCCCATGAGGAATTCTAAGTAATGACAACAAAACTGTAGCGTGTCCACATGATACAAGCCTTCAGTGACCCTTGAATCGATCCCCAGTCCAGACAGACTTTTTTGTGTAAAGTTTGCATGTTCTTTCAGACTTTCTTTGACATTCTATACTATGACTTTTATCACCTTTTTCGACCTACTATACTATGACTTGGTTAAGACTTTCTGCAACATACTATTCTATGACCTTTTTTAAGACTTTTTTCAACAAACTACACTATGACCTTTTAATGTTTTTTTTCCACATACTATACTGTGACTATTTTGTCATACTATACTATGATTTTTTTTTTTTAAACATAATTTTTTGGGGGGCCTTTCCCTTTAATATAAAGTGACAGTGAATAGACATGAAAGAGGGAGAGAGATGGGGGATGACATGCAGCAAAGGGCAGCAGGTCAGACTTGAACCTGCGCTGCTGTAGGACTCAGCCTACATGGGGCGAACGCTCCTTCTGGGTGAGGTAGAGGCCACCCCTATACTTTAAGTTTTTTATCACTTTATTCAACATACCATACTTTGACTGTTTTCATAGTACTATATGACTTTTTTATGACTTTTTTCGACATACTATACTATGACTATTTTTGACATACTATATAGTGTGACTTTTTTATCACTTTTTTCAACGAACTATACTATGACTTTTTAATTGCATTCTCCGACATACTATCCTATAACATTTCAACATATCAATTTCAATATCTATACTATGACTTTTAATGTGTTTTTTTTCGACATACTATACAATGGCGTTTTAATGGCTTTTTCGACATACTATAGTATGACTTTTTTCGACATACTATAGTATGACTTTTTTCGACTTTTTTATTACTGTTTTCAACATATCAATTTGGTTGCATGGTGGCTCAGAGGTTAGCACTGCTCCAATCTAGCACCAGCAAATAGGCACTGCAGACTCTGACCATTGGTTTGATCACTAGTCCGGACTGAGCCTTTTTTTTTTAAGATTATTTTTGGGCATTTCTGCCTTTAAAGCTGAGAAATGAAAGGGGGAAGACATGCAAGAAACCATCACAGGTCAGACTTGAACCCTGAACCTTCTGCATCAAGGAATAAACCTCTACATATGAGCTAACCAGCCACCAAACCGCTTTTGTGTGGAGTTTGCATGTTCTTCCAGACTTTCTTTGACATACTATACTATGACATTGTTATGACTTTCTTCGACGTACTGTTCTATGACTTTTTCATGACTTTTTTCGACATACTATACTGTGACTATTTTGTCACACTATACTATGACTATATTCTTCTTTATTCGACATACGACTGTTTTCGTAATACTATATGACATTTTTATGACTTTTTTTCAACATACCATACTATGACTTTTAATCACTTTTTAAATACTATACTATATATTTTGACTTTTGACAATTTTTATATTACTATATTTTATTATTTTTCATACATTATATTTTATATTTTTTTCAACATACTTCTATAAATGTTTTTCACTTTCTCGACATACTATTTCTCTTACTTTTAATTTTTTGCATACTATACTATGATTTTAATGATTTTTCCCTACTATACTATATTTTTATCACTATTCAAACATTACTGTATTTATGTTTTTATACATGTATAACTGTTTCCAAGTTTATTCATGTGGTTAGTTTAACATTGAAATAGATTGTAGATTTCGTTAATTAGACTGGATGTTTTTGTGCATTTTTTCAGATTTTATACTATATTTTATATTTTTACATACTATACTATATTTTTTATCACTTTTTAAAACATACTATACTAAATTTTAAATAGTTTTTAATACTACTATAGTTTTAACTTTGCATGGTGTCTCAGTGATTAATGTTGCTGCAAATAGGAATTGCAGACTTTGACCCCTGGATCAATCCCCAGTCCAGGCTAGACCTTTTTGTGTGGAGTTTGCATGTTCTTCCAGACATCAAAAAACTTTTTTAAACATTCTATACTACTACTTTTTTATGACTTTTCCAAATACTATACTATGACTTTCTTATCACTTTTTATCACATGCTATACTGATGTTTTTTTATCAATTTTTTTAACCTACTATACGATGACTTATTTTTATCACTTTATTCAAAATACTACACTATGACTTTTTTATGACTTTTTTTCGACATACTATACTATGACTTTTTGTCATACTATATGACTTTTTTCGATATACTATATGACTTTTTAATGGCTTCTATCACTTTATTCAACATACTATACTTTGACTGTTTTCAAAATACTATACGACTTTTTTATTACTCTTTTCGTCAATCTTTACTATGACTTTTTTCGACATATTATACTATGACGTTTTAATGGCTTCTATCACTTTATTCAACATACTATACTTTGACTGTTTTCTAAATACTATATGACTTTTTTCTGACTTTTTTCAACATACTATACTATTACTTTTTAATGGCTTTTTCTGACATACTATCCTATAACTGTTTTTAACATAGCAATTTGGTTGCACAGTGGCTCAGTGGTTCGTAATACTATATGACTTTTTTATCACTTTTTTCTACATACTATACCAAGACTGTTTGTCATACTATACTATGACTTTTTTATCACTTTATTCAACATACTATAATATGACTTTTTTTTTATCACTTTTATCGTCATGCTATGCCATGACTTTTTTGTAACTTTTTTCGACATCCTATGACTTTTTTTTTATCACTTTTATCGTCATGCTATGCCATGACTTTTTGCCATACTATACTTGACTAGACTAGACTTTTTTATTACTATCTTCGTCATACTTTACTATGACATTTTAATGGCTTTCATCACTTTATTCAACTTACTGTAATATGATTTTTTATGACTCTTTTCATCATTCTATATTGCCACTTTTTCATCACTTTTTCACATACTATACTATGACTTTTTTATCACTTTTTACAACATACTATACTGTGACTTTTTATTACTTTTTCGACATACTACACTGTGACTTTTTCATCACTTTTTTCGACTTACTAAATGGTTTCTTTCACTTTTTGACTATATACTATAACCTTTTAGGCCTTTTTGTTATACATACTATACCATGACAATATTTGACATACTATACTATTACTATTACTTTTTTCTACATACTATACATGACTTTTTAATCACTTTTTTGACATACTTTTTATCCATTTTTTTACATACTATACTATGACAATTTTCGACATGCTATACATGAATTCATCACTTTTTTTTGACATACTATGTTTTTTTTTTATAATTCCATTTAGCATATGTTTATTGCAATTCACAATGTGTGTTAGAGTCAGGGGCGAAAACTTTTATAAAGTATATACTGTCGCAGTGGTTTGAAAAGTGAATCATGAGTATGAATTCTAAATAAGAAGTATCAAATGGTCTTAGAATCTAAATAAGGTTACAGTTCTTGGTTGTAGACTTGGACTTCTGACCTTTCACACTAACAACAAAATCTAACCCTCACCCCAGATTACACGTCGGCCCATTACATTATATTTACTAATGATTTAATTTCATAAGAGTAAAATTATATTATAAATCTATAAATTTCAATTTTTGAATTGATTTGAATTTCATATAAGAGATATCCACACTTTATAACTTGATATATGGATACTTATCAATTAGTTTGTTTCCCAAACCCTTGTGCTTAGACATGAGTATGAATATTGATTCTTGAGTATTGAGTCTTAATAAAATGAAACAGTTATAACACAACCAATATTATCTGTAATTGCACTCAGATGTGTATGATGATCATAAATTGTGCTTGCTGTAGGTTGTTCTCCTTTAACACACGTTGTAACTATGCAATTCATCATACTGTATTTGATGATGTAACTTGTAAAGTAAGTAAGTGTGCCACCTAGTGGTTGTTTATTTTGGAAGCAACACTGATTGAGAGGTCTGCTGGTATTCGGAGTGCTGGACAAACTGGATAGAATGTGTTATCAAGAATTTAAAAAAAAATACTTAGAGAATGGGCTGTATATTTCTGATAAAATTATAAGTTTCTGTAAAGTGGAAAATCCAAACAATCCACATGTATGGAGAAATAGCTACTTGCTAAATTGACAGCTATGATACATACAAAAACCTTTAGCAATACTAACGATTGTCTGTACAAGCAATATACAGGTGACAGTACCATGATATTCTAGTTTAAAGCTTAATGTTGAAATTATTAACAAGATACTCCTCCCTTGTCTGCAAGATGAAAAAAAAACACATCAACAACACAACATAAGTAGGCAAACTGACTGAACCTTAACTTAAGTCTAATAAAAGGGAAAGTTTTGCACTGGATTTGTTTTATTATTAATACCAGAGTGAACACTCTGCACTCTTTCAGGCCGAAATCCTTGACTTCTCCCCTTCCTCAGTCGCCATTAGGGGGCGACAGGCTTGCATGCTGTGGTACTGTAGCTCCAAACTATCCAAAGAGTAGGACTCATAAGCACACACAGATGCACATTCAGTCATACAAGTACGCCTTCTTGTTTTGCCTGCTTTAAAAGCACTACCATGACCATTTCCAGATAGTTTCCAGAATAGTGACAAACTTTGTTCACAAAGTATTTTATGGTTAACTTTATAGATCTTATCTGATTATTGCATGGTTAGTACATTGTCCCTCTCTTTCAGTATACATACATACATACATACATACATACATACATACATACATACATACATACATACATACATACATACATACATACATACATGTTTAATTTACAGCTCTGGTAGCCCATGTGATCTGTCTGTACTTTATTATAAGTGCATTTTATAGGTGTGTTTATGAGGTGTTTTTAATGGATCTTTTGCACTGACGATTGGAGTTCCCTCAAAGCAATCTGCACTTCCCCCTGTAGCACATCTCACTTTATTGGTGAAATGCTTAATAAAGTTAAACATTTGTATTTCCTACCTTTGTGTGTGGGTGTGTGTGTCTGTGTGGCTTGTGAAATGTTGCAATGAGGTTAGAGGCGGTGTGTTTTCTCCCTCCTCCTTCCTGCCTGTCCTTAAGGAGTACAGTGGCCTGTGATTGGACCCCTCCTGCTCCACTTTGGACCAGTATGATGGCTGCACCTGAGCCGAGCAACCAATAGGCCGCCTGCGGGGAGAGAAGCCTGCAGAGCTGCAGCATAACAATACGCACTCTGTAGACACCATACAGGTTTCTGGACTACTTCCCGGCACCATCAGACCAATATTCTGCACCGATACTGCCCTTTCATTCACAAATATCCAGTCACTTTGCTGCAACTTTGATATTATGAAATAAGATACAGTATTTATTATAGATTTCCCTCCACAGTCTAAATGCTGGTTTTAGACTTAATTTGCAGCTTGACCAAGGCTAAAAAAATAAATATTTAAATGCTCAACAGGTATAAAATATTGGCCTCTAGGTGCTTCACACCTAAAATGCATCAGTCTTAACCTTCAAATATCCAAATAGGTCAGTGTCTACAGGGATCAGGAGGTCTCTGAGAGTCATCAGCAGTGGCATGGCAGAGTGAGAGCCTGGTTCAGCCTTTTCCTTCCCATTACATCACTTTATTATCATATCATGAAGCAACTCGCACATCACAAAAAATGTATGTGAGCATCTCATTACAAAAATATAGAACACTAGAAAGTATAGTCAGGTTCACATATTCATTTCTTTTTCCATGTGGATTAGTCTTATTTAAAAAAAAAAAAAAAAATCTAAGTGATTGCCACAAATCTATTGTAATTTTTGAGTCCAAAAACATAATTTTGTTATTTACACATCAATATTTTCATCTGTAGTGATAGAAGAATTCTGATTTCTTTCTTTTTTTAAGCAAAAGGAGCAATACCTCAAAGTAAAAACACTCCATTAAAAGTAAAAGTCTTGCATGTAGAAGAATTATCAGCAAAATGCTCAAAAGTATTTGTTCTGCAGGTAAGATGATATGCTTTATGTATATATTTATATGTATGTATATGAATCTGTAAAATAACTATAGTGGTCACTTAAATGTAGTGGAGTAAAAAGTAAGCTGTTTGCCTCTGAAATGGTGTAGCCTAGTAGTAGTAGTACTTTCCACCATTAAATATCATACCTTATTACCAAAACCATTTGCAGGAATAACCTAGAATACTAATTCTACCCTATATTGCAATTTATGGTTTTATTTAACATGAATAATTGTAGAAATAAGTAGAGAACAAATATAAAATGTAAAGGCAATACAATATGTGTGTATGTGTAATCTGGTAATCAGGAAACTGAAGGGCAGGCCTCTGTGGTGCTGTTTAGGTTTCGAACAGTGAAAACCATTCCTGGTTGCTGTTTGTCTTCTGTGTTGAAATGAACTGTGTAACTTCTTCTGTTAGCCTACAAAAGCTTAAATAACAACATAGGCCTACACTGATCATTTAACAAAGTTGTGAATAATCTTGGCCTTTTTACCCCACGCCGTCACCAGTCATTAGTTATGATCCACAGGGCCTCCACAGGAGCCTATTGATCACTCATTGACTGATTGATTTAGACAAATACTTTTTTCTCCCAGAGTGCGAGTTCGAGTCGCTCTGTCTGTTAATTGAAGATAACAGAGTGGCAACAATGGCCCCCGTAATAGAATGAGAGTTTTGTGATTATCGCTGCAGAAAGAAAAGAAAATGAAGAAGCAGGGGAGGAGGAGCAGGAGAGGAGGGGGAGGGGGGGGGGGCTCTCTAATTAGGAAGCGGGGCGGTGTGGAGGCTGAGGCCGGCAGGCAGGCGACAGGCGCCGGGTCCCGGACAAAAGGCTGTCTGCTGCCCTAAACTCCCCCTGCTTAACCCTTTAAACCGAGACACACATATACACAGTCACACACACACACTGCTGCTGCTGCATCATGCTCACACACAGGCCTCAACATACACACACACAGTGGGTCACAATTTGACTTTGGTACCAAACACTGAAGAGCAATGCTTTAAACGCCAGTATTTTAAAGAAAGAACAAATCGATAAAAATCACATCGTCTTATAGGCTAGTTATAACATAGGCTAATAGCCGCTTACTGCATGTTAAACATCTGAACATAATGCCATATTTAGCCCATTAAAAAGCCACACCAGGTATTACATATCCTATATTTCCACAAGTAAAACGTGGAATTTATGTTCCAGAATATACAGGCTCCCAGCTGAGTCAAACATGGAACAGTTAAAGTTGCTCTCAGGCTGCAGAGGATGTGTGTGTGAGCGCAGCAGAGAAAGCTCTTCCTATAAATACTTACATTACTCGACTTTTTCTAAAAATACAGATGGCTACACAATACTAAAGGAAATGCTGATTGACGGTGACTGCGGACCTGCTCAAAATAGACCTGGACGGCGGTGCATGCAGGAGACAGACCCGATGTAAGATAAATAAAACGTGACAGACATAGCCCACTGCTACTAACGAACAGATAAAAAATAACAAGAAAAAGAAATAATACCAAGAAGAAAATGTTTTTATTATGTTGGTCAAATAAAGCCTAAATGATAATGTTAATAGGAATATTCACAGCTGTAGCTTTTATGCAAACTTTCTAGCAACACATTTCACCCACACATTTCATTTCACCATCTGATTTAAATGTATTTTAAATGACATGTGGAATAAAACCAATAACATTTTCTTACCGAATTCAACAGACCGCATGCAGAAACTGCCTTCTTCGTGTTAAATATTTGGCCGACAGGGGACGCTCCTGTCCCACGTGTGTTTATGTGTGTGTACTAGGCCTTTATATGTGTGTAAAACCATAGATGACTTCATTTAAAAAAATGCTCTATAAAGTTGTACAGCTGTTTTGCTTTAATAAGATTACAACATCAATAAAAAGTAATAATAATAATAATAATAATAATAATAATAATAATAATAATACGCCTGCAAGCATTCAACACAACGATTTTTTATTGAAATTGTGAGACAATCAAAAAAAAAAAAAAAAAACCCGGACAACCAGCATAAACAAGATACTTTCATCTTTAAATATATTTTTGAATAGATATGAATGATGCGCCCGTAGGAGGAATTGCTTTGAGTGTCTCCTGGCTGGAGTGAAATAACCTGAGGTGTTTTTGAATCCATGTGGAGCTCTTTCTCTGTTCCTCTGTCTTTTGTCGGTAGATGCAGACTAAAACATGGCACACATGGCACACACGTCACCTAAAAATCAGCGATGCTTCATACACAGTTTTTCAAACCAACAAGCGCTAAATAGCTTTCATGTACAGTATATGTTCATGTAAAATGGGGTAGAGGAGGAGGAGGAGAAAAAAAAGAAGCAACAAGTTAAATTCGAAATATATACACGCTAATATACAGCCTTGAATAAATTAATACCAATTGCATATTCTTGGATCTTAGCTTTATTTACAGATTGTTGTTGTTTTTATCTTTAATTACATAAATAGTTCAGAAACATTTTTTTTTTCTGGCTTGAAATGATAAACGGTTCTCTCTTTCGTTCTTCCTCTCGCAGACGTTCACCTTCCATGCCTACTGAAATGATCAGTCCTGGGAAAAACAAGTTTTTTGGATGCAGCTTGAGATCTGCCTGTCGGCGTGATGTCCTGTTCAGGACTCGGCTCGGTATATAAAAAAACCAGGCCTGGATACTCAAATGCTTCAAGTTAACCGAACTCAACACACACACACACACACACACACACACACTCTCCACTGTGCGCCGCTCAGTCTGCGGAGCTGCAGGCTCTCAGGCAGGTTAGACCGATATATGGGGCCGATACTGGCCTTGTGTGGTCCACCTCTGATATAATGGATATGATCAAGTTAGATTGCTTAGGCCTATGTTTTTTGTAGTGGAATTGATCAGTGACAGGCCTTGACCGGAAGTGGTCATATTTTTTTCTTCTTCAATTTTTTTTTTTTTGAATGTGTTTCCATGTAGGCTATATATATATTTTTTTATCTTTGCATATTTTAGATATTTACTTAATTGTTAGTTTTGCACATTATTATTTTTTTTTAATTTATCAATGTATCCAAACTATCCCAGTGTTTCTATGGGGGTCAGCTTGTCTTCAAGAGCTGCTAAACCTGGGATTCAGCGGAGAGTTTTGGTGTCTGATGATAGTCGACATGTTGTCTGACAGGCTTTCCTCTCTTTCTAACAGGTCAGCTCTGGAGTGAAAACCTCAATACATGTGAATTTCGAAAATGTTAAGTTGAATTAAATGCACTAAGTGTTTGTCTATCTGCAGCTTTGTTCCAACAAATACCAGCTATTGGCCTTCACTGACCCATATCGATCAAACCACATCCCAGTCTCCCTAATGTGCTGTACAGGACATTTGCACTCATAGTCCTCTGGTATTCAAGCCAAGTGTTCATCCCAAACAGAAAGTCTTCATCACTTGGGAGAGTCTCCACTCGGGGAGGGCTCCCGCTTGCCCTCCAGGCCGCTCACCAGTCTCTGAATGCTTTGCAGCTCATTCACTGAGTCCTTCATGGAGGTTTTGGGAGATGCGGCCCTCCCGCTCAACCCACCTGTCTTATGGTTGCTGTGGTGCTCCGGGGCTGGACTGGTCTCCCTGCTGCCTGGTTTGGAGGATTCGGAGCCTGGGTTGAGGCTGCCTTGCAGGCCAGCGGAGAGCAGGCTGGAGCTCTGAGGCAACGACACTGGGAGCTGGTACGGGTTGAAGCGGAGCCGGGGACGTGACGCACTCAGGAATGGGTTCCTGGAAAGTGGGCTGGCGGTGCTGGTGGCTGGGAGGGTTGAGGCCGAGGCCGCCGCCGCAGCCGCCGCCATATAGGTGTAGGGGTATGGGAACAGACCTCCAAATGGAGGCATGGGGATGCCCTGGAATATGAAAAAGGAAAGACTTAGTGTTACATTTGTATACATCACTATTTTCAGTCAAGTGGTCAAATAATCAAATTAGTGATACATTTTTCCTACACACAAACAGCAACAAAACACTTCAGTTTCTTAACATTATTTAAAACAGATTGAAAGTATCAAATTAAAAGCAAAAATATGTTTCTTTAAAATAATAAATAGTTTACTCCACAGAAGCCTGATAACATGTTTAAAAAAATAACTTGAGTGTTTTTATTATTAAATCCTCAAGTGTCAATGGTAATACTTTCATAAAGTCCTACATGTTTGCATGCAGCAAATACATAACATTTTGCTTCACTGATTATGCTTTTCAACACTAAATAAAACATAACAAGTTTACATTAACAGATATAGTCCTAAAGTAAAACTTGACACCTAATCCCGTCTACACTCTCAACCCTAAGCTCCAACTTTCCTGGGTTATGGTTAAAGTTAGTCTGCTTGGTGCTACAGGTGTACAGGCAAACTTAATAATTTATGGATAACCTTCCTTACCTGAGAGGCGAGCATGTGCTGGGACAGATGGAAGGGAAAGGGGTTGGGCGTTCCTCCTGTGCCCTGGGCGGAGAGGCTGCCATTTTCCAAACCATTTACAGAGGCCAATAGATGCCCCATGCCCATAGCAGAAAAGGCTCCAGGGGCCATGGCAAACTGCCCGGGGTGAAACAACAGCGGTGATCCGGCGCCCAGAGGGTTAAAGAACTGCTGACTGTGTAGGCCAGACAGAGCCAGGCTTTGTAAGTGGCCTGGGCTGAAGTGCGAGGGGCTCTCGGTCTGGACCATGAGAGGGGAGAAGGCCTCCTTAGTGGCACTAATGCCTCCGGCCTCTGAGTCCTTTGTCAACACGTCCGTGGTGTCCTTCCTGTGCCTGCCCTCCGCTTTGTCCTTCTCAAGGTTTCTTATACTGAATAAAGAGTCATCCTTCTTTTCTGTGCTAGGCCTGTCCCTGATGCGCTCCTCACACCTGGAGCTGTAGGGGGACACAGGTTCAGGTCCCGGGCTGTTGGAGCCAGTGCAGCGCTCGTCTTGATGCTCCAGCTCCTGCTCGCTGTCAGTGCACGTTTTATCATCTACAACACAGGAATCACATAGGGAAAAAAAGAGGCGTAAGCAGAGTTTCTAACCAACCACCACATGCCCAGCCATCCCAAAAAACACACCAATAACAGGCTTATGTTGCCATATAGTGTACACACTAGGATAGCAACATAAGCCTGGTGGGAGCCAAATCCAGCCTGCACATTTCAGACCATATGTTCACTCATTAGGAAATTTACATTTAGCCTGCATTTTGAATGTAGATTTATTTTAAAGAGAAATACTTTATATTTGTATTATTTGTCTAATTGTGTAAAGCATTTTAACCCATTTTAATGAATAACACAGCCCATTAACCTAATACTGGCTAACACTTATTTTAGTCTTGTCATATATATTAGTTTGATAAATTAAGGGTAGTTAAAAATAGTATGAGACCAAATAAAAACCAAAAGCAGATACAATTTAGGACATTTACTTTTAAAATAAATGGAACTCAAACGTTGATAACCTCAAGTCTCACACACTATGCTAATATTCTCAATTAGAACATTTAAGTTAAATAGCATGGGGTATTTCATTCAAAATGTAAGTTGATTTCCCTATTTACATTCACAGCTCTTACATATATGTTATGTATTTGGCTGCCAAACGCTGTCTTTTCCTGCATCATAAACTTATTGTAAATAAAATAATTTAGCATATTGTAATTCCATGAAATAAAGCCTGTACAATTGATTGGTTGACAGGCGTACCCTCACAAGTCCCCTAGTGATATGACGTTTTAAACGTCGATTCGATTGTTATAGGCCTATTGTTGTACGCGACTGCATCTTGTTTGTCTAAATTCACGCAATCACACAGGCCTGCATACATTAATAAAAAAAAAATTATATTTCTGTTCAACAGTAATTGATTATCCTTATGTTGCTGATTAGTTTCCTTTACCAGGTTACAGTCATATTTTAGCCAATTTCACACAATTTTAATTATTAAATTCTAAAGTTTTAAGTGATTGCAACCGCACATCATAGTCATAGCTATCATGTTAAAGGCTGTAGTTATCGCACACTATCGTTAAAGCTCATACCGGCTCATTTATGGGCACAAAAAATAAACAATAACGTTTCTCACCTCGACTGGGCCTGCTGAACCTCAGCGGGCTGGTGTCGGCTCCCAGCGGGGAGTGGACGGCGTCCCTGCCGGTCGGAGGCTCACTGGACGAGGCGTCTGAGTCCGCGCCTTCCCGGTCCGCCTTGCATTGGTCCTCATACATCCGCAGCGACGGCATGGTTAGCTGTTTCCTGTCAATTAACAATGACAATAATAATTCATGGTGGTTTGGGATATCGGAACGCTGTGACACCATGACCTAACAAAAAAATAAATAAGATGGAGGGCACACAGATAGGCCTGACACACAGGTGTTTGGCGGCAGTTTGATAGACTATAGCTACCTTTTCTCTCTCCTTCCATTCCCCGTGTCTCGGAATCCTTTGGCGAAAGGGTTGTTGTCAATCTTCAGCTGCGTTATCTGTCAAAAATACAAAGGGTGTTGGAGGAATGGAAGCAGATTAACAACATGGCCTATAGGCTAGTCCACATTGTCTTCACCTGGCCCATATTTGGGCCAACAACGCGTTTGTATTAACACACACAGAAACCAGCACGTTGGACAGGAGCCACGGTAGGTCTCGGATTTGCATTATTAATAAAAGCGTAATGATGGGGCGTTATCCTCATAGCCCCCTAGAGAGAAATTCTGCCACGAAATATTCCTCTATGGGGCCACACAAGCCTCCGTTCCCCCAGAAAAAAAGGCTGAGGAAACAATACTTGAACAGATGACTATCATATCAATAATTAATAATGCGGTTTGGATCACTGCTTCTTTACGATATGTCCTGATGTGGAAGAGGCCGATATGTCCCCACGTATACGGGGGCTCGAGGCCTGTATGGCTCTTGCAGGAGCTTCTTGTGGAGGCCCTGTGGCCCTTGAACAAGAGCTTCAGGCGGTTGCTATTTGAGCAGAGAAAGGGTCTTACAGCATCTGTCCACTGTGGCTGCGGGGTGACCAGCCTTTTAAATGCCCTCTAATCGATGGTGACTCTTTGCAATAAACTTTTACAAGACCCCCCCCCTCTACCCGAGCCCCCTGGACACAAGCTCCAATTAGCTTCATGGAGTCAGCGGAGGGGCTAATAATGCCATCAAATGTACACATAGGCCTACGTAACATCCAAAACCTCAATTTAAATATGGTGGGTTTTTAAATGTCAAACATTTTATTAAATCCCCCCAAAAACGGAAGCTGTCCGTGTCAGTTTTTGAGAAAACAAAAAATAAGCACGCCTGCCTTGTTTGCTGTTGCGTCACAACTAAACAACACAACCTCCACATTTGATACGCCTAATTTATTTACTTCTGGTCAAGGTAATAGCCCATGTATAGCCCATGGGTGGCAAATAACATACACAACACTTAGCTGCAAATTTGAATTCATAGTCAGAAATATATGCTACACCCACCACGAGTCCAGGCAAAATAAAAAAAAAAAGAAAAAAAAAAAGCAAGTGGGCCATAGGAGTCCTCTGCAGGGAAATTAGGCGACCTACAAAATCAGATTAAGTCTTCGGGGGTTGGCGGTGGGGGGAGGGGACGCATGTAGGACATTTAGGCTATTATGCAAAATATAGCAGCCATATTAGAGGCAGTTGGGTGTGAACAGTGACTCACCTTGTCATTTTGATATGCTGTCACAGCCACGAACTCGGTCTCCGGGAAGACGTAGGTCCTGAAGGTGCTGTAAGGGAGCTTCAGGATGTCGTTGGCCCGCACTATGTGGAACCTGGGCTGGTACTTGTGCATTGAGTTCAGGATGGTCTGGACCAACACACACAAACACACAGCTTTGGAGTGAATATAATGGCATTTGATGTCTCTTTGATGTTTTCTCCACATTCAAAGTCGACACTAGACCAAAATCTGTTGACGCGGATCATCCAGCGCATTGTTATTGATGCTGTTATAATTACTGTGTGAGCAGACTTGTCTGTAATTAGTGCGGGGCAAAGGGAAAATCCTGACCAGGCCACACATGTTGTCATGGGGGTTCAGAATCACAGCAAAAATGTGATTTGATCCTCTCTTATTCATTTAAAATTTGCCCCAAACACTAGAGTCACTTTACAAGCCGTGAGCTTGGAATTATAGCTCGAGGGTCTCGTGGCTTTTGACATGCAGAGCACCAAAGACTTGACATGCATTTACACATAAAATATATTTATAAAATTCCCCCAAAAAATACGCCAGACACAAAGCAGGAATCAAAAGTTCACTATATGTCCATTCGAGATAAAGTTAGAATATTAAGATAAGAACCTTAGAACGTAAACATGACACATAAGGAGCATATGTACAAATAAGACACGTACATTATTAGAACTCCTGCCTGTAAGCGATTGCAAATTATTTAGACTGATATGTAAATGTTGAATTTGTTTCCAGTCGGATGCTCTGCCTTTCTCAAACATTTATCATTTGCTCGCAAGCAGATTATTTTTTTTAGGGTTGGTGCATATTATTAAACTGGCAAAATGGTGTAAAATAGCCTACATGTTAAACTGCATGGGGTAATATTTTGGATTAAAACCTACAAAAGACACTCCAGCTTTCAGACCATACACTATGGGCCCTAATGTTACACAACACATTAGCAACAGCTCAGATATTATGTTTTGTATTTTTTTAACGATACAACCGCGGTTAAAATAAAGAATAAAAAGGGCAAGGGTGACAATACAGTCGTGGTTCAGGCCCTGAGCTGCTGCAGAAAGCCGGGCTTGGGTTTGGATATGGAGGCAATGAAGAAAATGCAGGTTGATACTATTCTGGAGAGCTACAACGAAACATAAGCTCTGTGTATGTCAGCGGCAGTGGGAAGTCAAGTGGCGACAAAGTGTCAACAGCTTTAAACGTAAAGGCATTCAACAACAAAAATGTAAGCTACTCATCTTGTAACACATAGGGCCTATATTCTATCTTGAATATTCTATATTCAAGATTATTTTGTAACGCATTTAGGCTATGTTCTAAATGTATTTATTTGTCTCAAAACGTTCTAGCTTTGTTCACTTGTATTTATATACTTCATAATTTCCCTGCAGTAGTTAGAATTTGGATTCAGCACACGCTATGTGCTCTGTTTTTTTTGTTTGTATTTTTCATTTATTTTCCATTTTCCCCTGGCTGTTTCCTATTATTATTTTGCTACTGCAACGACCCACTTTCCCCATATGCTTCATAAAAATTTCATCTGATCTTAAAAACACCCTGCTTCGTCTGTTCAAACAGCAGAAACCTCATGCAGCATGAATAGGCTATATATGGAAAAAAATGTTTCTGCTCAGGCGAGAAGAAACTCTTAGTATACTTACAAATCCGTGTTTGTCTGAAATGTTGTTGGTCAGCTTGAGTTTATGAAAAGCAACAGGCTTGGCCATCCACTGCTCGCCGGTGGCCGGGCTGTCCGGGTGGATATACATCCTCTTGGGCATCTCCGGGTCGGCCTTGCCCGCCACCATCCAGCGGGAGTTGTGGAACTTGTAGCGGCAGTCGTCCGCCGCCACAATGTCCATCAACAGGATGTATTTGGCTTTTTTATCGAGTCCATTTATTCGCACTTTGAACGGAGGGAACATCCTCCTGCAGAATAAAACACACAGGGAGTCAACACACTGTGGTTCAACCAAAACGCAACATCATATTATCATACAAGACTTGAACATATTTGACAAAAGAGGCACTGAAGGCAACGCGGACGCAGAAAAACACGCCGCTCTGAAAAGAGAAAATATTGTAATTGTCAGATATTATTCTCCAGTGTTGCACGCAATTAGGCGACAGCAAAACCATAGTGTGTGTGTATGTGTGTCTGTGGTGTCTGTCCGCCTGTGTGTGTGTGTGTGTATGTATGTGTGTGCGTGCGTATGTGTTGCCGTACTACAAATCTGAGCAGCATATTTATGACCACACCACTTCACGTCCCTGCTTTTTGAAGTGACAGCCTGTTTATAAAATCCAGAAGCCCTGCTGCCTCAACAGAATGCCGTTTGGGAGATAAAACCTGACTAAAGCCCAGGTCACATTTTCCCCCGAAAATCCCAAATTGATCTGTCTGGAAATCATAAAATATCATAAATATGTAAAAATAAAATGACTTTTTATTCATTTACTTTGATAAACGAACTGATGAATGAGTTTAACTTCCACATGTTAACACTTATGAGAGAATATATTTAATGTAGGCTATAATGCCATGTAAACATGGAATGCTTTTGCAGTATTCTCTAGTTTTTTTTGTCTGTTTTTACTAATGGTAAAACAGGTTAATAATCGGTGGGGAAATAAAGATATAATAGCATAGGCCTGACGCACGCCATTAAACAACGTGAATACATGGCTTTTAGCTGTTCTAAACTTTTCAGCTGTGGCTCATTCTTCTGCATACAGATAAACTGACGTTTCTTTTATTGAAAATAATGAAATTCTCGGTAGGCCTATAGCTATATGTATTCTCGGTATATCCATGAGAGGAATTATAGTTCTGAGAAATTCTTACCTTCCGGACTTGGTAATAACCATCTCCGTTCCGAGTTTATGAAACTGGTCCCAAAGATCCTTGGCTTCCAGTGTAACTTTTGGGTCGTCGTCCACTTCCTCCTCGGGCTCCAAGCTCTTCATGCTGCGGAGATGAGCCGCCTGATGGTGGCTGAGGGCCGGGTGGAGCCCAGCCTCCGCCGCCCCGGCCAGGCCGTGGTCCGTAATGGGCTTGGTGAGTGCCCCGGGAGGCAGGCTCAGCGCCGGGAAGAAGGAAGGCTGCGCGGCCGCTAGAAAAGCGGACATGGGGAAGTCGGTCGGCCGGTGAGCGTGGAAAGGGTGATAAGCCATTGCAGTCCCTGTGAAAACTGGATCTCTCATCGGTGCATCCACAAAATCCGAAGTGAAATAATGGTTATTTTAGTGGTATTTCCCCCCAACCCAGAGCCAGTGTAGGTCCGCGCTTCGCGAGTTTATTTCTGTAAAGCTGTACAGAACAGTACGGCGCCTTGTCAAACACGCAGCGCGTTATCAGGCTGAAGAAAATAGCCCAGAGTTGCTGTTGATGTGCTTTTCCTTTGGTTCCTTCGCCGAGTCCTTCAGTAGAAGCGGCGCTGTGACGGCAGAGCCCGGCTGCGCTGTGTGCGTCTCAGAGAAATAAGCTGTTTCTCTGCTTCAGTCATCCCACACTGACTGGAGAGATGTGGCCTCGTTCACTGCAGATCTGTGACTATCTCACATGTCCTTCCTGCCTCCATCTCCAACACTAATGAACCAAGCCCCTTTGATTGCTGATTTTACGCTTTCTGGACCAATTGTGGGCCCCTATAGGCGTGGTTCTGACAGCTCCGGCCAGACTCTAGGAGAGGAGGGAGGGGGGGACAAGAAGGTGTCGGAAGCATTAGCAGTAAGAAAACATGTCAACAGAATAAAATATTAACCAATGACAGGAAAGATCGGGAAATCCCACCCCCATTTCCAAGCCAAACACCGGGTCAGCCCTCAGTTCTTGGCCGGTGGAGGCATCACCTCTCTCGGCTTGCGTTTTTACAATGTCGCCTCCGGAGAAACAAGCCTGTCCACCGACTTACTGTCTTAATACTCACCTTAATACAGAGGAACAGCTCCAGTTCTCCACGTTTACCATTGTCTTTTAGAACAACTCACAACAGTAAATCCACGTCTCGCGGCTTATGCTCTGCATTCCGGAGAGATTTATTTCAAAGAGCCGCTGCTCTCTCGGTCGTTCTCTATAATAACAGACTTGCAATTATTCCATGTTATCGGCTGCTTTGACGCTTAGGCTGGATTTGCCTCACACTAGCCCAGGCTATCCATGTTAGCTGTCTGTATACTGACTTCAGCCTCATACAGCCCCGGCTTCAGGCGAGAGCCATTTATCCGTGCGTTTCCCTGATCGAGCTGACGGGAAGGCAGCGACAGCAGCGACAGCATCAGCAGCAGCAGCAGCGTAATAAAGAGACATGGCTGGAAAACACAAACCCAGATGCTACGTGGAGGAAAAGAGGAAACCAGATGAATGATGATGAGTGAATTTTAAGAGAAAAGTCAGACAGAAGGAAAGTGGTGAGTGCTCACTTCGATACAAACTCTTAACTTGTTTGGACGCAAATAAAGTTACATTTCTCGTAGACTCTGGCATATTTTGATTTTTATTTTAAAATTAGGCTAGGCCTAAAAAAAAAAAAAAATAGTATTGTCAGTGCAGTTAGGATATATTATGCCTGCTGTTAGTCTACACTGCTGTTTTGACGTCGTGGTGATTTTTGTATCGAAACAGTCGCGGCGATGAGATGATTTAGTGCTCAGTCTCAGAGCTGAGGGCAGGCCGTGGTAGCGTGTAATCTCCGACAGGTTGTATTTTGTCAAACCAAGGACAGTGCGGGACTCCGGGAGCCACGGGCCCCCCACCCGCCTCCCTGCACTCCGCTCTGCTGAGCTCCTTTAGAGCAATCCATTGCCGCAACTCTTGATTAACTTGGACTCAGTTTGTTAAAAAGCCGCTCGGCGCCAGTCGGCTGATACAATAATAAGAGCCACAATAAGAACAATCTCTTGTCTCTTTATATTTACCCTGAAGTCGTGCATGTGCGAGCCCCTCCGGCCCCCTCAACAGCCTCATCTGCGGCTCCGCTCCACTTTTCTGTCTCGGTCATGACTCGGTGTCAGATGTGATTTCTTTTTTTCTTTTTGGATAAACAGCTGCTCTCTCCGGGCAGGAAGGACCGTGTTGTAAGCCACAGGCGTCACTTCGACAAAAACTTAAACAAAAGGAAAGTGATAATCCTTGCGAATAAGACTGTCAGAGACAACTGCGCATTTCCTATTAACCCCTGGTACTGGCGTTTCTGCGGCTTCCGCTGACATGCATAAAAACTCTACTGGCCATTGAATCATATTTATAATATTAATACATCAAATTCACCCAATTCTTTTCCTAATCGGTCGCGGCAGGACTGTAAAACTATTAAATTAAGAGACAAAAGGTGCAAAACTGAAATGTTTTTTTTTTATTATTATTATTATTCTTAAATGCGACCCAAAAAATGCAACTCCAGAACGTTTCAGCAGCCCGCGTGTATGTGTGTGTGTGTGTGTGTGTGTGTGTGTGTGTGTCAGATACAGCATGTTATGTGATTTAGGAGCATGCAACTGTTTGCACATCTCCGCTATGTTACACACTTGTTGCTCGGCTTCCATCAGATTGATACAGCCATGCGTAAAGAGTCAGCAGGCCAGACAGGAGCCGCTACAGCACAACAGAGCGCACTATACCCGAATGAAGCCAAAACGGTTTCTACAAGCCCCGGAAACACATCAGATCAGACACAAGTCCCTGGAGCATCAACTGATTCCCACAGTGGATGCAGTCAGTGTTTAATAGCATTGGGGGAAAAAATGTATTTTCAGTCAACCAGGTGTTGGAAATAAATGCCAGTGAGCATCAACTTCACGTGGGAATGTCAGATCATCAAGCGTGTCTTGCACATACCTCACAGTTTTCTTCAGACGTATTGTGGTGTGTATCTGCTATAATTTGGCCGGACAGCTGACTTGTTTGGAATGCTGCACCTTCCGAAGGTGCAGCATTCCAAACAAGTCAGTTATGAAATGACAGAGATGTAGGAGTGCCGTGGGAGCGGCGGCAGTTTGTCAGAGTTTTGAAGCTCCATGCATGCATGCTTTACTGGGTAGAAACAAGATTAGCAACATATGGAGGTGGATAACGGTTTTTCTGCCGGAATACTCAACTGGATAATTGTATCAACAATGCTTGTGCAAATTAGTTACCATTTATTTGTTCTGTGCCGTCAACGGTACAGAAATCTCCATTACGCGCGATTTAAAAGTCATTAAGTCGAGGGAGGACTGCTCCGTAGATCTACATAGAAGGGGCACTGTGCTGATAGATTATATTCTACGTTAGGGATTAATGAAAGCAGACAGTAAATGTGTTCCTTAGACTTGTTCTTTGGAATGTGTGTGTGTGTGTGTGTGTGTGTGTGTGTGTGTGTGTGTGTGTGTGTGTGTGTGTGTGTGCGTGTTTGTGTGTGTGTGTGTGTGTGTGTTTGTGTGTGTGTGTGTGTGTGTGTGCGTGCGTCCTGCATCATCCATGAAAGGTGAAAGATCTTGAAGTGTGAAATGAAGTGTGAAAACATATCTAAAAACAGGAGCATATTCAGAAGTGTTGTTCTCCTACATTGGTAGTTTAGATAATTTATGATATTGACACGTTTTTCTTATTGTCGTATAAATTAGTCAAAACAAGCAGGCTTGGAATCTTAAATTTGAGACATGTGATGTAAAGAGTTGCCAGTCACCCTGTAAGCTGGGGTTGTATAAAGTGAATTAAATGCTTGCATGACGCTTTGCATACAGTAGGAAGTTGACTTAAGTTTTTTGTGTGCCCTTAATCCGTCTGCTCAATACAACACAAAACAGCTGTATAAGTGAAAATGTGCGTAAAAGGCGTCTTCCATCCCAGTGATTTAGCCCTTGTGTCAGCGATCCGGGCCAAAGACGCTCTAATTACAACATAACGGGGCAGTTTTGCACCATATTCGTCTATAATCGAGTATTGTTATTTTCTTCCTCCCTTCGACATTGTTCCTTTCTTCCTTTTATCTCTCCATCTTCTCCTCCCATCTCCCTGCATCATCTCTCCGGCTATATTTAGCGGCTAGACTGAGGCCTTGGCGCCAGACCGTTTAAGACCTGTCAAAGTCCCTCATATTTCCCCTTGTCACATGGAAACCCGGCGACCAGCGGCCCTCTCTCCTCCTCCTTTTTCTTATCCTTCTCCTTCTCCTCCCTCATCCTCATCGTACAGCTACTAGCAGCCCTCCACCTCCTCCTCCTCCTCTCCTTCATCTCCTCCACTTCCTCCTCCAGCTCCTCTACAGTCCAGTCTGCTAAATGAAACATATCAGTTCTCACTTGTAGAAAAAGCAGAATGTTTCCACACACAGGCACACACGCACACGCGCACACACACACACACACACACACACACACACACACACACACACACACACACACACACACACACACCATGTGGAACAATGCAATGAAAGAGAAACGTTTTGGCACTAGAATAATACCTGAGGCATAACATCTTTTCCGCAAAATATATATATTATTTTTACTGGACATGAATTCATGACAAACTCAATCTTAAACACTCATATCCTTCCAGTTACCTTACAGCCCTAAAGCCTAGTTTACCTTCCTATTCTCACGTATCTGATCTGCAGCTACAGTGTTGTGTGGAGGCTGCGGGTGCGTCTGACTGACAGACAGGTAGACCACCAGGTGGGGGCGCTATAGTGACCCATGGGAGCCAGAGGAGAGTGACAGAGCTGTCACATCCACCGGCGTTACAGCAGCCAACACTTTGATGCCATAGACACTCACATAGAGTATATTCTGATCAGGTTTAGTGTCACAGAGCCTCATGGAAAGTTTTGATTTGATTTAGTGTTCGACTCTTTACATTGAACTGCTGTTCATACATTTTATAATTGGGATATTTTTTCAGTTATTTTAATTATGGTGAAATTGTGCTAAGGAGACTCGAGGACCCCTGAGTGGCCCTGCACCCCACTTTGCTAGCCGCTGATGAGAAGCAAAATCAATATGGCCACAGGTGAATGAGTGCATGACGCACTGCAGAATTGTGCATACGCGTGCGTGTATTTCTCCAGTGATGATAAGTGTGCCAAACACGATCACTGGATGTGACGTGCGTTTCCAAATTAATCACAATGCCATTAACTAACAGTAGTTAGTTAAGTTACTGTCTGAGTTTTCCCCCCTGCGGGCTTAATAAAAAAATCTCCTCTGTTGTTTGTTGCCGGTTGGAGTAGGGGGCGCTTTATGGGCACACATGCCCCACAGTGCAGTCAGGTCCCCTGTAGGCCTTGATGTTTAAAATCACCCATTATATATAAGACTATTTTTTCTTTTTGTGTATGTGCATCACATTTTAATAAAAGAATTTGATCCAATTCAATCACTTTCTTTAAAAAAATCCCTGTCATGTAAATCCTGTAAGGCTTAAAACGGCCTTTATAAAGAGCAGTTGTGGGTCCCCAAACTGATAAGCTGACACGGAAAATAACTTTTAATTCTAAAAGAGATTTTCAATTTGCAGAATTTGAAAATAGCATTGTTGCATTTTTGTATTCAGCCACCTCTCTGCAAATATATTTGAGAGACATATTTCAGGGATTCGCGAAAAATTATTTGTTATTATTATTTAAGATTATTCTTTTGTATAGGACAGCTGAAGACATGAGAGGGGAGAGCGAGAGAATGACATGCAGCAAAGGGCCGCAGGGCGGAGTCGAACCTGCGGCCGCTGCGACGAGAAGTAAACCCTCCTCCTCTATATGTGCGCGCCTGCTTTACCAGGTGAGCTACCCAGGCGACCACATTTTTTTTAAATAGATTAATTTAATCTGGTCAAACTGAGCAGTAAAAATCCGTGCTTTTAATGGGCTTCCTGTGTTGTTAACCTTATTGCATAGGCCTATACGTGCGAGTTTAAAGCAGCTACATTTTTTAAGTAAAAATCTACCTGCGCAGGTTTTAACTGGGCCAAGCAAATGAAAGAGAGGGATTACACTTACTGTGTGTTTGTGTTTTACTCAACTCATTCTTAATCAGGAAACGTTTAAGCATCGGCTTTTTAATATCATCCAGCTGACAATATTTATTACTATATTTCATGTTCGTTGAGACACATTTTTTCAAACCAGCAACATAATCTTTTGTGTGTTTGCAGATGTGTTGACAGCGTGGAGAAATTGAATTAGCAGCTGCAGCGCTGGGAACATTGAATCATATTAGGAGCGCAGCAGAGGAGCAGAGGCTACCTGCAGGCCGGAGGGAGAGGCTTTTTACCTCTGCTTTCATTCAGTCGGAGGGAGAGCTCACCCAACACGGAGGACTAGATCAGATCAGAAATCCTTCAACATGACAGAAAACTAAATGACATCCACGGAATATTCACAACTTCTCATCAAGACTAGAAAAACAAAACCATGGGGGGGGGGGGAGTCTTTAGTTTCGATTTCAACAGTTGGCATAGTCATGTCATATTTTAGTGTTTGATTATTGTCAAAACCCCAGTATAATCAGTATAATAACATTTCTAATTCTAAACGCCGAGACATGAATTTACCTAATGTTATGAAAATAATCAAGTTTTAACAAGTTTCAAATCAGCCTATGTTGCGACGAAATATGATTGCAAAATCGAAGATAATATTTTTCTTTGAGATCTAATTATTTGCGCAGTGAAAGACGCAGTGAAAATGAATGAAACATCTGCAAATGTGTTCTTGTGCAGTAATGTCACATAATTCCGTCGTTGGTCAAGTAAGTGAGTAGAATGGCGAGACATGAGTGGAGTCAGACTTCATCGCAATGCAAATAACCGCGCCCCCCCCCCCCCCTTTAAATAGTCAACTGTCATAATGTCTTCTATCAGATTATGTTGCACACTATGCATTCCTGTTTGCTAATTTAAAATGAAAGTGAGCCTATACATGTAGTAGCCTAAACTGAGTTCAGGTAAGTTGATCCGTGCTTCCTCTTCTGTACAGGTAAGTGCTTTATTAGGCCTTGTACAATCACATAACCCTAAAACAGCACTGAGAATGGACACTGATTAATGTGTTTCTAGAAGGATAAATATGGAGGATGAAACTGAAGCTGATCCAGAAAAAAACCCTGCTCGTGTTCCTGATTCAAATCATATCTCATTCCAATCTGACAGCAGCACGCTGCAGCTCTGATCAGTGAGCACATCTCCGGCTTTGTCTTGGACATTTTACACTGCACAGGTCTTGACACACTGATGGTGAGTTTTAGTGGTAACAAAGCTGTCTCTGTGCCAGTGGCTCTCAACGTTTGGTTCAGGGACCTCCTGATGGTGCCTATACAGAGGTGTAGGAAAAAGGGGCACGAGTTTAGTTTCAGCATCATTTAACCAACCAGAAATGTTCTTGATGAGAGTAAAGTCTAAAAATTAACCATACATATGTCATGTTTTAGATGGGTGTACAATTTAATAATGATTCAAAGATGAAAATGTTCATTCACAGTTATAAATGGATCTATCTGCAGTGTAATGGGAGGCGGGGGGTTAGGATCTATAACATAGACCTCCAAATGGCCTTGGGCCTTGTGCCAGTTTGTGTAAGTTTCCTGCAGCAGCTGATCAGCAACAAATCATTGAAATCATGTGATGCAAAACAGCTAATCTTTATGGCATACCTCTCTGAATTTGATTGTAATCATTCTAAATAATACTGCGCTCCTCTGGGTTTCTCAGTGAATTGTAATATTATTTATTTCATTTAAAATGAACTGAACTACACAAACCTTCTCACAACATGTATGCCATACAACCCATGTTGCAGTTCAATATGAAACATTTTCAAGGACTAAATCTGATGAAATGTATTTGAGGTCCAGGCCATGCAACCCCCCCCCCCCCATTGTTTTCTAAGTCTTTCCATTCACAGGGCAGACGTGGTGGAGTTTAAGGATTCACCGGCAGACGGTGTGATGGTGGAACATGCAGGAATCATTCAAGGTCCCACACACAGTGAACAGTGAGTTGCCCAGAAAACTAATTACCTAAAGTGTCTGGTGTAGTTGAGCTGTGACGTGAGGAGTCCATGCATTCTGGTCATTGGCGCCTCTTTTTTCATGTTTCCTACTTCTCTTTTTTTTTTTTTTATTTTTTTTTTTTTTAAGATTATTTCTTGGGCTATTTTTTATTTCATTAGATAGTAGGGCCACAGGACCCAATCCTAACCCAAAAACTCAGCCTACATGGGGCGCACGCTCTACCAGGTGAGCTACAGGTCACCCCAGCATGTCTATCTCATTCTTTTATTTTTGCAAGTCAAATGATTTGGATTTTTGAATGATTTTGCGAGGCGCTTATTTCCACAAATTTCTCAAAAATAGTTTTTAAATCACCATTTTTACACATCTATAACAAATCGAAAAAAAAACAAACAGTAAATGTTAATCTCCATAGAATTGTTTTATTTTAACAGCCACCTCTACATCCATCAGAAGACACTTCTTTAACTTCTAAATCAACTAGGTGGTTTTTCCCAAAACCATGTGTTCTCTTTCTGTGAATGCTACAATTCTCTTTATTTTGGCAAATCTCTAATAGTGAATGAGTGAACATTTATGTAGACATTTGTAAGCTATTATAGCTATTACTGTCTGCTCCTACAACCAATGATTTCCCCATGTTGAGCAATTTACCGTAATATATACAATAAAATCCACAAGTAATGGTACAATTGCACCATATTCTGGATTGTAAAAATGAAATCATAATGAGACGCCTTTTTAAATTGCATGATTTCTGATTACTGGCATGGTTTTTATTGGTAAAGCTATACGTAGCAAATTAGTCTATAGTCCCAGTCTTCTCAGTGAGTTTGCACAGCCCAGTGTTGTCAGCAGTTATAACCAAATGTAATTTGCTGTTGAAAAATAGAACTGCTGTGATGTTCCTGCTAATTTGCATTTGGATGTTTTTACTTCAGCACCGCTGGTCTCAGCAGAAAGAAGAGTGGTCATGCTGTGTATGAGGGCCACTGAGATCTCACAGTTTGGATAAGATTAGCAAGCAGCATAATTATATGCATCAGCATCAACTGTTGGCACTCGCTTTAAAAAACAACAAATGAGCATATTCCCTTAGGTCCAAACGCACGGGGAGGTATTTCTGCTGGTTTCTTCTGAGAAAGGAAGCTAGCAGGAGGTCTGGCAAGTTAAAAGACCTTTGAAAACTAAAGATTGTTACAAACAAATGTACCTGGTCGAGTGTAATGATAGCTTGTATTATTATTACTGTTCACTGGCAGGCTGCTGACCTGCTGTCACTTAACACAGCCAAGGCTAAACTGTTGCCATGGAGCCCACCATCTTTCAGCAGAGTAAATGTGAACGGAGCCTGCTATCATTCAATTTAGTGTATGCTAAGCTGCTAGCATCAGTATTAGTGTATGCTAAACTGATAGCTGACGCTATAAGTCAGAGTTGAGATGTTTCCAGTTAAAATACCCAACCTCTGGATCCGTTCTTGTTAATGCTAATTTACAAATTAACTGTTTGGCAGTGGTGGAATGTAACTAAGTAATTTACTCAAGTACTGTACTTAAGTACAAATTTGAGGTACTTGTACTTTACTTGAGTCTTTTCTTTTCATGCCATTTTCTACTTACTTAGAAATATTGTACTTTTTACTCCACTACATTAATCTGCCAGTTTTAGTTACTTTACAAATTAAGATTTTTGCACACAAAACACATGTAGATTATAAAATACAATGTTTTATTATAAATTAAACTACCCAACAATATATAGGCCACAAGAACAGCTGAAATGATTAGACCATTAAACAGTTGACTGACATAACAGTTTTGATCGTTTCCGGTTTCTAAAATGTGAGGATTTTTACTTTTAAGTACATTTTCCTGATTATACTTGCATACTTTTACTTAAGTAACCTTTTCAATGCAGGATTTTTACTTGTAACAGAGTATTTTTACATTGTGGTATTAATACTTTTACTTCCACCACTGATGTTTGGTTGTGATCCCATAAATTCAGGAGAATCAGTGTGACGATCACACCTTGCTTTGACTCCGTTTTAGTTGTTTTCAGTTAGTCCTAACATGATTTATAAGCGTTCAGTTTGCTGCCATGTTTCTCTTGTTAAAAGTTCACAGGTAGGGACTCTACAGGTTCCACCGCACATTTCCTATCAGGATGTTGGATGCAAGACCATGGAAACTTTCAAGTTTGCTCCATTTACATTTCAGGGAGCTGATTCTCTTATCCACAGTGACTTGAATCAGTGAGTAGGGATTTTATGGTTATGCTCAATGACTGTAACAGGACAAGTCTTTCCGAGTTACTGCTAGAATACACTGTTGAATGTGTAGAGTTCAGTATTTTAGAATTTCTACTCAAAATTAATACAGTTAACTGTGCCCAGGTTTTTCCCCATGTAATGCCATCCCAATGTCTGCTTGTTAGAAATGACCAAACGTACAAATTCATTTTAAACTGACATGATGTGTGTCAGTTTTCAGATTTTTAGTGTGTGGTGAAATACATTGTTATTTAACACTTTTTTTTTAAACATTTCAAAGGTGGCCCTGATGATCAAGTAGAATATTTCCTCCACACTTAAAATGTGTAATATTGTGAATATTAAACATTGTAAAAAGTTTGTTAAAGCATGCTGGAATTAAATAAAAAGTTTCAAGTAAAAACTGTAGTTTTTTTTCTCTACTCGTTGGATAATGCTGAGCTTTCCTCTGGATGAAGAGGCAGAGACACATCCTGCCAGCTGGAGCTTATTTCTACTTTATTCATAAGGGAGTCTTGCATATAAACCTAAGTAAACACATTTTGTAATGGTTCAGTTTTTTATGTATTCTGTTGTGCAACTCATACTGTAACAAATTGTATTTCCAAATATATCTGACTGGAAATACAGGCATACTGTTTTCAATTTAAAACTGTTGAATAAGTTATTGATTTAATTGTCTGTGCAAAGGTTTTCTGGCCATTTCCTCAAGTTGGAATATGTTCCATTGTAGCTGGGCAAGGACCCCTTTTTAATTTTATGGCTAGCAGCTTATGAACACATCGATGAGATGAAATAAAGCATACAAGGAATAATTCACTGCTAATTTGATTTAAAATAGTTAGTCCATTTTTTTTTTTTATCTCTGAGTTTTTGTATTTGAAGTTGTGTGCTGATTAACAGAGAAACAAACATGGCCTCTAGTTTCTCTCTCAGAACAAAGAGCCAGAGTCGCCCATAAAAAGTCCCTTTAACAGCACTTTATTGCCTGTTAAAAAATATGGTACTAATTACCAGTGGTACTATGTGCTGATGGTCACCGCCGTGGTTGAAATCTGAACGGCACAATTAGGAGCAATCAGAGTGAGAAAAAAGACCGACAGTTTCATTTCCTTAAGTTTTACTATGTTTTTTCTTGCATGAATGCTGGGAAAAGAAGTAAGTATTTTACAGATCAAGTCTTACTGCCAACAACAAGCATTTTCTCTGAATTAAAACAAGTAGATGCATGCCCTCGTTCAGTGACAGAACAACAACAGGCCATCACGACATGCAGCCAGTCCAAGGATTGTACATTACTATCATTTAAAATTATTTCTAATGTGACTCTGTAAATAGTGCATTTCAGTTTTAACCAAGACAAACATTCTGCTCAGAACAAACTAACAGGCAAAGTGGGTTTAATGAAAGAATTTCTGATTATCAATCTTCTTTGCTACGGGCAGAGCTAGTACATTTAAGGAAAATACATTTTTCAGAGATCTATCACTAGAGGCAAGAAAAAGATTTTGGTCAAAAGTTGCTAATGTACAAAATACATGACGGCTACACAAGCCTCCGCTCAATTAAAATTTACTATCTGGAAAGGCCGAGTGGGGAATATATCTAAATGATGTCAGAAACATATTTCAATTACACTGTAAACATCTAAATTACTTCGGCAACATATTATTAGTGTCATCTCATTACTGCATCCTTTGTCAAATGTAATTACATGATAATCAAAGGCATGAGAGGACCAAATTTAATCAAAAACATTTACTGAGAGGCCATAAGAGCAGCAACACACTCACGGGGAAGTGAGGGAAAAGGAGCTGCTACACGTCACTGACTGGAATAAACATTTTCTCTTTGTCGGCGCTCCGTTTTCTCATGGCTCATTCAGACAATAGGCACACCGTAAAACTTCAAACACACACAAAGAATGATGGTGGGCTGAGGAAACAGCAGACATCAGCTGCAGAGAGGAGAGGACGGCTGGTCTCCAACAGCGTCTGTGTCAACTGGCTTCTGATTTAACACAACGACAAGGTTAAAAGCAGGGTTAGATAGATACTGGTCGGTTATTAAAAACTCTGATATTGAAAATAAAAGAAGTTCCTCCCTGACCACAGGTGTATCAAAATACTCTATGTGATGAAACTTCATTTTATCTGCACTTTAGATTTGGTTAATTGCTCAGCGACACTTAAAATAGCTGTTAAGCTTAAAATAAATTAGTTTTCAAGAGTCTATAATAAATGTGTGTCTGTGTTTTCACCCAGACGTGAATGCAATTTAAGGATAAACAAAATGTAAAATGATTGGAAATCTGTACAAACTAAAGAAGCATCGGCAGCTTCATTAATAAAAATATCAGCCTTCACATCCAAACCAAGAAATAAAATCCTATAACTTGAACAGTTGGGATCGCACTGATATGTGACCAGTTGTATGAGAGGAGAAAAAACCCAAAACACAGTGTACAGAGAAACACAAATCCTAGACACAATTGGGTTTCAGTTCAACACACAAGTGTGCCAGTGTGATGCTGATGGGGGAGGCAGGCAGGTGGGCTGGACGGTGGCGGTTCTTCCTGGAAGAGAGGTGGGACTCTAGGGGAAGTTGGTGGGGAAGAGGCTGAGCGGCTGGCTCTCGTTGGTGGGCAGCGGGGAGCGGTAGCCCTCGAAGTTGCGTGGGATGCTGCCGCTGGTGGAGCCCGAGCTGTTACTGAGGGTTTCGATGCTGCCCTCCCTCTGCAGCTCTGCAGGGAGAGGGAGAGGGAGAGGGAGAGGGAGAGGGAGAGGGAGAGGGAGAGGGAGATTGTTAAATTGGAGCCATCAGGTGATCTGTTCACATGCCCAAAGTGTCTTCTGACAGATACTCTTTATCCTTATTCTGACAAAAACAAAATGCCCTCATTATTAGGGCTGGGTATAATAAACAAATACTTTTTCAGTACCAAATGAAAAGTGTTTGTTTGTAGTATTTAAAAACTGTGAAGCACCACGTTCAATGCTGTCTCACGTCTTGTTTGCATATTCTCTGATCAGATACAGTCCCTCCTGATTTAAGTCAAAGCTTTTTTTGACTTAAACCAATTTTAATTTTAATTTTGGCTTTTTTATGTCTGCTTGTGTAAAACATCTTTAAACACAGTTTGATAAGTTTAGCTTGTTTTGTTAAATGATGGAAAAAAAGAACTTAGAAAAACAAAAATGTCTATGTTCCTCAAAGTACGTATAAAAAACAAACCAAAAAATTGTATTGGTACATAAATTCAGGTATTGTATTGGCACCGGTACTCAAAAGCTCTACTCTACTAAAATTAAGGACAACTACTGGTGTCATATTTAAGAAGCAAACCAGTTTTAAGCTTGACACTAGGTTGCATGTACATGGCAAAACTGTTTAATGTAAAAGCTGAGAAAACACGCACAGTCATATGATCAGACAGGTTGTAAACTTTTGGAAGGGAAGGTGAATTGTAAAATGCGAAACTATCTCTTGTAAACATCCATCCCAGTTTACAGACTTTGACCTACTGTGCATCCTGTAGTTGTTATTACCAACATATACACTTTTATCATAACTGATAGAAATGATGATCAAAACTATGAAAATAAGGTCCAAGTTATAATAAACCAGAATGATCTTTTAACCCAGTATTTCAGCAGCAAACATACATGAACATATAAAAGCAATTTCAAACATATATAAATATGAGATGATTTTAAATTCCCATAGTTCCAAAGTGTATGGCAGCCAAAGAGGCACAGGACACTAAACATTTTACAGCATCATGACTAGATTGAACAGACAGTAGGAATAAAAAAGGACATTCTTTCCTATTGCTTTACCATGAATTACTAATCAGACCTCTATGAACCTGGATCTGTGTTATAAACAGAGAAAGTCCACATCTGTGCGATTAACCCACAGTATCAATGGACAGCAGTTATTCTGAGACACAACCAATCTTCTCCCAACATTCTTTGGGTGACAGAGCATTTCTCTGACATGCACACACTGCTCCACATCCCTCACTGTAGACTGACCAGGTTGCTCTGCTGACGATATCCCCATAAGGAACCTATTACTGTTATTACATGCTGTAAACCATATCCGCCGATATATGGACAGAATGGCGTGCACGTAAGTGGCAGCACGGTATTAAGACTGTGATGCATGTAGTGTATTGTGACGTCCATCAGGCATCTAGCTGTATTCAATCTGCTGCTGCCTGGCTGCTCTGCTGACAGCGGCCGACGCCCTGTGAATGTGCAGCAGTGTGCATCCATGACAGAGTATGGCATCACTGTCATCAACAAATTGAGAGCAGGATATAATAATGCACATACATGAGAACAAAAGTGCACATGGATACTGCTACTACAGGGAACATGCTGCTCTGGGGAGCGGGATGCGGCCAGGAGAAGCTAAGACGGCAGGCTTTTTGTTCACTTTGAGTATGGCTATTCAGAACAGCTATACAGATGAAAATTAGTTTTTAGCTATATCTGGTACGCTATGTCTATTGTGCATTGTCCATGCTAATTAAACAATAAATGAATAATTATATGAGTGCAAGATCATCCAATTCTGCAGGTTCTCTCCCAGCAGTCTGTTGTTGGTAGAAAATGTAGTGCAGTCCACTCATGTAATTTATTCTAACTCACGCTTTTACTTTGTGAAAGAAGTCTTAAGGCCTCAGTGCATCTGAAACCCTCTCCATCCACAACTTTTTGACATTGGAATTTGGGGGACTGGGTCTGAGAGAGGTGTGCAAGTTGTGAGTTGTGAGTTGTGAAAATAGGAAGGGCTTGAACTTCCCTCTCAGTGCAACACCGTGAATGCCTTAAAGTCCCAAAATGTAGTGAGTAAACTATAGAAATATGCTGTTCATGTTAAACCACAGGGAAATAAACTGGTAGATTACCTTGTGTTGTTTTAATGCATGGCTGTTTTTGGTCTGAACATGGCCTTAGTCCAAAAATCATTAATACATACTGGCATGATGGCCTGAACGAACATTAAAAAACCAGAGTAAATACAGAACCAAAATAAAAGCTGACATGCTCACTGTAGCTGCAATCTATTCTGACGTACGGTTTCTTTCTGGTATCAGTTGAAAACCATTTCCACTGCTGGAGTTTTTTACTGTGCCAGAATATCATGCAATGAATTCTTTCTGCTGTTTTTGAGGTGATGTTGAACTGCACACTGCTGTCTGTCAAAAACTGACTGCAGAACAAATCAGTGACGTTGCGATGAACAGGTCTAATTAGCTTAAGAGTCTTTTCAAATTCATACTGCACTGACATAAAACCACAGCGTGTGTTCAATACGTCCTGCAGATGTTCAGAGGCCAATACGGATACTGTCTTTATGGAGGGCATGCAGGAAGTGGGAGCTTCTTACTTTAGCCAAGGAAACCTAATACAAACCACACTGTTATTATCCCAGCTAACACGCAATGTGCCACACTGCGGTGTTATTCCAGCCTGGTGCCCGCCCTCCCACCCCCCTCCTGTTTAATTCCCCAACAGGGCAGAAATGCTTCAGTAATCCCAGACAGGGGTGAGGACTGCTGGTTCACAGTGCTCTGGGTTCAGATAATGTATGGAATTATCAGGCCACTTATACCGGTACTTTATTGAATGACATTGCTAATAGTTGCAAATAATCTTTTAACCAGGAAATTCCAAAATGTGTCAAGTTTAAAAACCTGTAAAAGAGAATTTGCATTTTGGCTCTGCAGCTCTCATATGTCTCCACTGAAACCCAGGATGATAATATTGTTACAACATAGTTGCAACTGCAATAGCAACTATGATAATAATGTATCATATGTCATCTGATGTCTGTCGTTGATTAAGTGGAATCTCTTGTGGAAAATACTTGAGGTTAATTTGCACCTAATAACACAATTTCTGTACTCACGCACACAGTAGCACAGCACACACCACAGTGCCGAGGTTTATCTGTAAGAATATGGGTCATCTGTAATGATATCATTTTTCCAGCCACAGATCCAGGCAAGCAGAGACAAGTGCTGGAGCCACTGCGACTGAGCCTCACCTCTCCTCTGCAGCCCTGCAACTCCATGTCTCAATGCCAACGTGACACCCAGGGGTCCTTCAGGAGGACCCAGGGGATCTCTAGCAAAATGCTGCTGAGCTTCTTTTTACCCATTAGTAACTCCTTAGCTAAATTCTTCCTGTCAGTCAGTAATATTTGATTCATTGCCTCCCTGTTAACTCTATTTCTTACATCACAGCTTCCATGCTTCCTACCACACTGACCGTAACTGCCAGCCACTTGCCCTCCCAGCTAGTCTTTTTGCCAACCCCAGATCTGCACTGTTGCTGTGTTATTGTAGGCGCTATAAGCTGCTGAACAACCCAGTAAAGCCCTAAAGGCCCTTTCTAGTGCTGCCTAATCCACCTCATTGTGTGACGCCTACCAGCTATTCAACAAGTCTTAACCTCTCACGCCCCCGACACAATCCCCCAGCACTCTAATGTTGGGGATCTCTTCCTCTGGGGTGGATGTCACTAGGTAAAGTAACATGGTTATTTACAAGGTGGTTTTGTCTGATGCGATGTGCAGATAATGCTGTTCTGGAGGAAGGACAATGAAGAAATGGAAACTACTGTAGGCTTTGACTAAAATGGAAAGGATGGCTGATCTGACCTGTCTGATAAATATTTGGTGCTAATATATAGTGGCTTATCTTTAAAAATTTAATTTTCAATGCCAAAAACGATATGTATTTGGAATTTGAAAGCTGATAGCAGGATCTTAAATGTGATTATATTTTGATATAATATGCAGTGTGTTGTCAAGCTTTATTCTTGTCAAGGAAAAACCTCACAAATAGCATTTGACCGTTATAGAGCACTAAATAAAATTTTCTTGACTCAGAAAGCTTATCGTCACGTGTATGGCCTAATCTTGGAAGTCATTCTGTTGTTGGTGTTGACTCTATATGGCGGCTGGGACTGGAGCTGTGTTCTGGGACAACACCAGTGGCCAGACTTCAAAAGAAAGAGCAAGTCAACCCAAGATAGGTTAGAAAAAGCTATCAGTAAAACAGCACTGGATTCCACAGCTGGAGATAACAGAGGAGTTTTTTCAGGCCAGAGATGGATGGAGGGAGGGGGTGGATTCTTGTCAGTGTTGAACAAGGAGGAAAACGTAGTTGTTTTTGGAGACACATCCTCGCACAATCCAACAGAGACACGTATAACAACACAGAGGCGAGTTAATACCTCATCAGCCTATCGGACATACAGAGGAAATGATCAGAAATAGTGCAGTCTGCACCCTCGGCCGTGGACAGGCCTTAATCCTCTTATACTCAAACACACACACACAGCTACATACAGTATATGGAGACATATACAGAGCACATCCTGTGGCCCTGACTGGCAGTGTGTTGGTGTGTGTCATGTGCATGTTGTGCTGAGCCTAGACTCACCACTAAGAAAGGATCAAAGAGAATACAAAGGAGCTCTTAATCAGAGGGTCTGTGGGTAGAGTCCCATCCATCCGTCTATCCATCCATCCATCCATCCATCCTCTCTTTCTCCGCCTCTGTCCCTCTCTCCCCCTGAGAGGCTGGGATGGGGGCAGTAACCCATAGCGATAGTATACTTGTCCCAGCTGATTGTTTTTGTGTTTTAACTTTAATCTCAGCGTTGGCCCCAGCTGGCTCTGATTAGTGCTCTCACGTCACATTCCAACCCCCAACAGTCTCCTACACACACTTACACCGAAGTGCATACACACACTTCCTATTTGAAAAATGGCTCACATACATATTGGTGTTGGCATTTTGGTTCCTTCAGGAACCCACCAACTAATGTAGATGTAGTCACTTTTATTATGTTAGGTTTTTATAGTGAACAAAATAAAAAAATATATTAAAATTTTTTTTCCCCAGGAATATATTGAGAGAAATTCAGGGTTCAGCATGTTTCATAGGGACACTTCAACATGTGAACAATAGGAGCTGAGGGCAGAAGCAGCAACCCTGAACTACAGCTGCCAAAAAGATGTCTGAAATAATTTTTTATGTTTTTCCTCCAGACTTTATCTTTTTCCAACTTATAAAAGCCTATGAATAATGCACATGGGACACTATTCTACATTAAAATCATGGATGTTAATTTTTTACATGCAATTCCTCTATTTTTAGGTGTCTACTACTGAACGTACATTGGTGGACATTTAAAACATTCAATTAAATTACATCTTGTTTTTACGTTACTAAAATAAGGAGGCACATTACGGCCTGAACTTCCAGGACTGGCCCCTCCTCTGTGACTTTCTTGCAGAATGCTTGGTGATCACATATCTACCAACTCCAACTCTACCAACAACTGTGGTGACATTTTTATTCATGACGGTGCTATGTGACATGGGTTTGCCCCTACCTGCAGGGATAATGGTTCCACTCATGGCAATGACATGTCTACCTGTAATAATAATAATAATAATAATAATCCATAGCAATGATGTTTCCACTTGTGTTTTATGGTTTCTAGCCAAGATTTAAGAAACACTGAGGGTGTGATTCCTCTTCCTCAGGTCATTAAACCCTCCTTAATTTCCAAAATATTACCAAGGACATGTTATGGTGTCCCTGCTGATGATATATCTGTGTTGGTGGATACTCCCTAACATGAACAAATTGTACATGCTGCATTTACATATGTTTTCCTCATTTAAGTGAGATGCACACAACCAAATACCAAGAGCTGCCTTAACTCCCCGATGTTGCACATTTTAGCTAAATTTTCCATCGTGGCAGATATTATGACTGATGAGTTTCTACCTCAACAGCAGCTAATAATAAACCCAGTTGGTAGGCCTATGCTGTAGAAAACACAATGATCAAGTCTGGTCTGTGAAGAGCTCTGAGGGAAACAAACTCCAAGACCTCACTTCTCAAATGACTTCAGGTTTTCGAAAAAAAAAGGCCACAACTTTCCAAATATCTCAAACCACAAACAGTGTCACATAACAAATATATATATATATATATATATATATATATATATATATATATATATATATATATATATATATATGTTTTACCAATGTTAATTTAATTTAATCAATAGCACTGGCATGTTCTCACTTAAAATACTGAGTTCAACTACAATAATAATAATAATAATAATAATAATAATAATAATAATAATAATAATATATGTATATGTAAAAAAGAAATACCATTAATAATAAGGACTTACAGATGTTTTACAGATGAAAACATGTTGGCATCACTATATGAGCCCTTGCTCTGTACAATCCTTAGAAAGCTGTCCAGTTGGACGACTGAGTCCACATTAGTGGGAAAGCTCATTAACATCTACCGGAGATCATCCTGATGGACTGTGAAAAGCCAGGCTTAACACACCCTCCTGTGTAAAGGACAGCTCACATTAATGCGGCTGGAGACACAAACACCACATACAGTATATCAGGGTAGATGCCATGTGCAGTGTTTAAATGGAGCCACGTGCTGGATGTTGAAACCTTTTTCATTTATGCACTGCTCAAACACTCGGGACTAGCCTGGATCCCGCTCAATGTATAACAATTTTTTTTATTTATTCATATTTGCAAGTTAACAGGAAACATATTGACTAAGCATTAAGGTTGGATAGTGCTGCAGTCCTGAATCTATCAACACAGATGATCCCCTCGTCTACATATTTCCCGACGGATCACAGAGGCAAAGAGATGCTTTAAGCACCTTTATAAACACAACAGTAACACTGTCCAGCTCACATACTGGCAAATCCACTGAGAATGCCGGCCTCATGATTGAACTCTACAGGGTAAACCACAGCAAGCAGCTAGTCCCATGAATCATGACACTCAACAGGTTGCGTGATTAAGAAACTAATGAAAAAGAAAGTAAGTGATTCATGGGGCTAATTCAGGCCCTTGAGGGGGGACTTTCTCTTCGTCTTCTCTGACCGTGTATTCTAAGCTACACCGCCAAATACACAGCTGACCACAACTTTCCCAGCGGCTGCTCATTAGAGTGTGTTATAAGGGGTGCCAACAACAGGCCGGGACACTCCCGACACTCTATGTGGGCCGCTTTGAATTAGGCCTCTAATGAAAACCTAGTGCTGACCCAGTATTTGACTGGCTATTTACCCAGAGCAGACTGACAGCCGCCTCACCACTGGACACTGTATGAAATTGCTTTTATAGGCCGACTGCTGCGCGTGGACCAAAAGAGAGCAACAGCAGATGAGTAACATAAACAGCAAATATGGTAAAGGAATGTTGTATTGAGTATGTTCAACTGGATTTGTATATTCAGCACACACACAAACAACTAACTACAAGTAATTCAACTGCAGGTTAGATCATTTGAGGACTTTCTGAAGGCAAGGACATACACATTTAAAGGAAATCTATGATTTACTACAACTTGGGTTTTACTTCCAAAGCTCAGGCCATTGGTTCTATTGATTCCAAAGCTCAGGCCATTGGTTCTATTGATTGAAAAAATAAATAAATAAAAAATCCAGGATAGCCAAACTTATTTAGAAGAGAAAACAAAGGTGCACGGTAAAATCATCACCCAAACTATCCGTTATAAACATCAATCACAATATATAGGCGACTTCCTGGTTCAACTTTGACCTACCATATCTTTCATCATTATGCAGTTATGGGGCCCTATTTTTATCATGCAAGGGACAACGACGTGTGAAAAGTTTCGGGCGCATGTACTGTGTAGGCGTTTTTAGTGCTATTTTGGTGAAAAGGGGCTGGTTAAGGTAAAATATAGATCAGAGGTTGTGAAGGATTAATAAATATGCTCCCAGCCAGTCCCATTACTTGTCTCATAAAAGCTAAGCCAAACACAGTGACACATGGCAGCTCAACAAAAAGAGAACTAAAAATGCTTCTCCAGCAAACCGTGTCAAGATGATGCAGAACACAGCACTACAATCTGCAGTTTTTAAAAAATTTTTAAAGGTAATTGGTACAATGACGATAGAAATTAATAATAAACGTAAATGGTTACATCATATCTTAAAATGTGACAGCAGCGTTTGCTTTGTAATTAATTTCAACAATAATACATGAACCGCTGAATGTTTGACCTACAGTATATTGCAGTATTACTACAGATGCAGCTTTTACAATGATGCCATCGTGGATCGTCTGGGACTCAAGGTCCACATGTGCAGGACTGTACAGTATGTACAGACTGTGGGAGATTCTGGAGCGTTCATCACCATAATCAAAACACCAAACAAGGGAATATCTTTTGGGAAAATGGTATTCATCCCTCCAGTAGACCCCAGAGGCTTGCGAAGTGTATGCCAAGGAGCACTGAAGCACCTTAGAAAGACACTTTATGTCGGGTTTTCAAGCATTAGCTTCCTCTGTTATGGAGGGTGAGGTTTGTGGAAATTCTATCTATCTCTCTTCTACATGTATCAAAAAAGTGCTTGAGGCTTGCTATGCACTTTAAAAAGACAGTGCATCAACAGTAAGCACATTCAAATACTTCTATTGGGTAAGCACTTCACAACAAACTGCCTATGGTGAAGAACAGGTCCCACTCTGTAGACTACTGAAATATCCTATCCAAGCACAAGCATGCAGAAACGTATGGTTTGATGTCCTGACAAACATCTTGGGAGACCCCTGTCAATGGTTTTGGACAGGAGGGCTGGTCTCAGCTGAAAAAGGTCGCTGGTGTTGGTGTTCCCTGAGGAATCTGATGGACCGCACAGTGTCAGGAGGCTGTCGCTCATCATCACATCACATACCTGACCAGCCTCACAACCACGGCAAGGTAAGGGCCAGATAGTGCTGCTGATGAACAGTATGTGTGTGGGTAAGATGTGGTGAATGTTATCACAGAATACTCCATGTAAATTACACTTGTCACACTTTGAACACATGGTTTAAAGATGGTTACGGAAACATACCTCTAACTCTGCCTTGACTTAAAATGAAGAGTCATTTCGTTAGGCACGACACTTCATTTACAGTGATGATTGATCTCTCTGGGTTAAAACTGTCACATCATGCTGCACGTCTGGTCACTTAGAAATTTTGATAGCCAAAATCCTTCCAACATTGCTGTACAGTACACTGTAGAATAAACTAATGATAATTACATACATTTTACAGTGCATATTCATCTTAGAGTGGGGTACTAAATACAGTTCAATCACCTTTTTCAGATTGTATTATATTCTTGTTGATTGCTTATAATGTATGGCTTTTTACCTCCTTGTGTGTATTGTTATATAATTCTTTTGCGAGTTATGTCTTGGCTACTGTAACCCTGAAATTTTCATTTGTGATTAATACAGTGCTCTATGTGAGATTATATATATTAAGGTTAGGAAAAGATTGCGGTCATTGTGAAATGAAACCAACGCTGATTGTCAGTAGGAAATGGGAAATGAACAGGCGGTGTCCCAGTCCGATGTTTAGTCACCTGAAACAACTTATAAAAATCAAGTCTCTGGAAAAGCAGTATTTTTTCCCATTTCTTCTCCGGTTTGGTACATCCTGTACTTTGACTAGTTCTTTTGCTACAGACCTAAAATGACACAATATGGATTGAATTTAAGGCCAGGAAACTTTTTGTCCCGATCGGTCATGATTTTGATGTACCATCCTCATCATGCTGTCTCCTAACCTTGCTGTGCACATAAAGTCATATATCTGACATCATAGCTGGGCATCTTTTCTAATGTTCATTCTCCAATACTATAGAAATTATGCAAACAGTATCAGTCACAATGTCAGATGACTTAATCTGATGTTGTTTTATAAAATGTAGGCTAAATGTAAATAGTGGCCTGATTTTTCTGTCTAGATGTAGTCACCATAGTAACACAGACATCAAACACAAACATTTACTCATGAACACACACTCGGGTCTTCGCGACGCTTTTCTCGGGGTGTGAAATCAGAATAGCGGCAAATGAAAGCAAACTTCTGTAGAACTACAGAGCTGGTAAGTGGAAAAACAAGGCTCCATTAAGCATAACACCAATGTTCTATGGGTACAGGTTAACCCTGAGAGACATGGAAACACATACTGTACACACACACACACACACACGCACGCACACAGTAAGCGAGCAGTCAGCAAAGGGTCAAAAGGGAAAAAGTTCAGTTGGTCTGTATAAAAGAGCAGAGTCCTTTGAAACGCTGCTTCAGGACGAGAAGCTGGATACAAAGGAGCATCCATTACATTTGGATTGCCTTTATATACAGTAGAAAAGCTGATTTCGAAGTGGACAAATCTATCATGCTTGGGTTTGAATAAACAGCAAGTTTGTTGTTACGTTCATGGGGTTTGAGCTTTAAGAAGCATGGTTTTCTTTATCTGCTTTCATGTGACGCACACAAACCTTTGAACAGTTTAGATGTGGGTCAAGAGAGCAGAGGTCAAAAGGTATACATTCAAAACAACAGAAGAATGCCAACGACCTGCAAGGATGCACAGTCTCACACAGACACACAGGGTTTGACATGAACACTGACCAAATGTGCATAAGAACTAAATTGTGTGGGTATCAAGATATTATACAACCAATTCTGGTGTCTGAAGTCGTGCAAATGCATATTTCTTTGCATCAAGAAAGGTTAGAAGTAGTACAAAAACGACACTGAACAGGCAGATTATATCCTGCAGATTACACAGGTACTAACGTGGATATAATACTGGTGCTGCTATAGTTATGCAAACAAAACATGGTTAATCAGATACCTTAACCACTGCAGTTCTGCTAATATGCTAGGCTATATATTTGAAAAGCCTCATTTAAGTATTTAAAATCCAACAAACATAAACCAGTCCAAAATGAATACAATTGCAAGATCTCTGCTTGGACTAAACATGTTAAATTCTCTCAATTTAATACCAAGCTCCACTATAACAAACCCTACACAGTGACCTAATGAAGAGAATCAGTTCAAATTGCACCCTGTAATCCACTTCCTCAACCAACCCAAAGTCTGGGCTTTTAAACTTTTCTATCCTCTTAACAGGAAAACATAATGTACACAAACCAATTTGAGGCTTGAAATAGCTACCAATGTACGTGTAGGAAGCTAATGCTATCTTGTCTTCCTCTCAAATTACTGTCAGTCTGCACCAGAAGATGATTGTGCTTAACATAAGGATGATTTTAGCTCATTTCCTAATTACTAAATTGCACACCCTTGTATTGCTTTTGTTTGCATTTGAGTGACGTGGACTAGAAAAGAGAGATAACATTATCTCTATAGCCTCAACATGAAGCAGGTGCTTTTAAATGTCCCTAAGTGTTTTAATGTGGCATAACCATGGCTGAGCTTTCATCTTGAACACGTGGCTGCGCAGATCCTCAATGTAGTCTTTTTGTGGTATCAGTCTGTATGGGTATTAATACACAGAACATGATATCATTGCTTCAATTTTTATTGTCTGTCTGACAGTGAGTCTTGATCTGATTTAATTGATACACTTTGTTTGCCAGTGTTGGGCTTTACCTTAAGATAAATGCTTCTCTCATGGAGAGGAGGATACGACTGAGAGGATATTATTGTATTCAAAAGCCTCAGAAGGGTAGCAGCCTGTAAAACGTGCTAATGTGCGGAAACAGTCTCATCCTGCTTCACACTAGAAAGCCAATGTCAATTAAGAGCTGTTGTGAATTTTGAAGCTGTTAATGCACTAAGAAGAACTGAATAAGTTTGGGAGTTAGCGTCTCAAAGGATCTGAATGTTTTACATGTTAGTTAGATTAGACTGCTTATTGGTTTTCCTCATATATAGGGCATTTTCACAGCACAAAAGCCAGACACTTAGAGCTGCTCACTTATGCTCACTCTAGAATGGGCTTGAAAATATTACCATGTGGGTGCCCTGGTGTATACCATGCGACGATGGCATTCCCAGTTCAATTCCAGCCAGGAATCTTTGTCGCATGTCATCATGCCTGTGAGGGTTTCATGCTTCATAATATGTGATATCAGCTGTGCAGGCAGATACAATAATATCTTGCATATTTCCAAAATAGTGAAGCTTATTTTTGAAAATGCAAAAGATGATTGGTTCATTATGGGGCTTTAAAGTCTGCATAAATGGAAGGAAAGAGGGTAAGCAGATAAGCATGGTAATGTTTGGTAGTGCATGAAGATAAAAGAGAAGAATAGTAAAAGATGATACCCCTTTTTGTGTATGCACAGTGTTTATTTAGACAATATGAAATGTGGTATACAATTTTGTGTATGAGTTTGGCACATTCAGCTATACTTATTACTCAAGTTTTATTTAGCCTCTATTCACAGTCACAACAGTGTATTCAAGATATCAAGATATAGCCTACTACTCAATGTGCTAACATTCTTCCTTGTATATCCTCCTCTTTGTTTCTCTCCAACCCATTTCTTAGAAGATGCAAACACATATACACAGACATGTTCTTGGTTGGGCATTCTGTTGACAGGAAGTTCCTGTGTTGTGGAAAGCTGGCCTGGCTCAGCTCAGCTCAGCTGCCTCTCCATTATGTATCTTATCACTTATTCATGCCACCATATTTTATTGATACACACACACCCGCATGCAGGGTCATGTTAGGAGAGATTGTGTGTGTGTAATATATGTGTATACATGAGAGTCAGTATGACAGGGTGTGAGCTGAATGTGTTTATACATGTGGTTGAGTGTATGCACTCCTAAAAACACATTATCTGTCTGTTTAAAGTGTGACTTTGTGTGTGAATACAAACACTCTGCCTACACTGTATGTGTTGCCTGAGTTTGCTGCTGATAAAATGATCTATGTTCCAGTATGTGCAATCCATCTGTGATATGATGGTATGATGATACAGTAAAACTGATTAATAGAACCACATTACAAAAATGTGTTTCCTTCAAAAATGTTTTCTTTGAGAATGTGTCGTCACTCGGATTTCATACTAGCGCTGACCCTTGAATAACTGAAGTGTCAGCTTCAGTGTCAGAAGCTGACTCTTCAGTTATTCAAGGGTGTTTCCCGACGTGCTCCACGCACGTGCAGTTGGTGTGCTTGTATAGGCCAGAGCATGTGAGCGGAGTGGAGCGGTGAGAATTTCCGCTCCAATATTGCTCCGCGTTTACCGCAGATTTCACCCCGCTCCACTTAAATCGCTTACCACTCGCTCCAAAGAAAGAAAAAAAGCTGCCTTGTATTTATTAGATGAATGGCCCCCACCCTCCCTCCACGCACGGAGCTCTTCCAGCAAAAAGTCCGCCGGATGACAGATAGAAAGAGAAAAAGAGCTTTATTTGTCAACCCACACAATCCACAAAGGTAGGCTACAAAAACAAACTGCGCCAACCTGCCCCACGAACCGTAACAAACAGTGTTTCAGCCAATAACCGACAAGAAGGAGCTGGTTGAGCCATCACTGCAGCAGTGTTAGCACGTAGGCTACTTACACAATGCATATTCATGACTCAACCAGCTCCTTCTTGTCGGTTATTGGCTGGAACACTGTTTGTTATGTTTCATGGTGCAGGTTGATGCAGTGTGTTTTTGTTGCCGTTTGTGACCCTAGGCTGTCTACAGAGACCACGTTTTTTACAGTGTGTTCAGAGGACAGGCAGCTAGCAGATAGTGAGGAGATGTTTGCTGTATGTGACAAAAAATGTTGTAGCCTAAAAAACATCACATCACTTCACTTAGAGCACCTTTAAATAATGTTTTTAGGCCTTTTAAGTAAACTATTTTTAATCTTTTAAAGGGCTCCATCGGTTTAGCTTACGCTGAAGAATCCAAAAAAGTACAGTATGCTTGAAAGGAACGAGGTCATAAAACGGGTTATTTAACCACGTCTAAAGGCAAACATTTTTATGTATTGTTTATTTAGCAGGGGCAATGCACAATACATATATTGTACCAGATATAGCTAAATGCTAATTTTCATCTGTATACCTGTTCTGAATAGCCTCACTCAAAATGAGAGCATGCCTGCTGTCATAGCTTCTCCTGGCTGTATCCCACTGCTTCCCTTTTCTCTCTACAAGAATTCTGTGTCTTTTGCATGTCTTTGTAGTCTCAATGCATCGGCGCACATTTTCAAACAGTCTCCCCTTTAAGGCATACATGGTGTTGCACTCAGTTGTATACACAAAACATGATGGAAGAAGTTGTGTGAGGAACGAAGGTAGACTTTAACATAGAAGTTCAAGCCATTGCTACCTTCACAACTCTGCACACCTCTCTTAGACACAGTCCCCCAAATTCCAATTTTTGTTCCAAAAGGTATGGAGGGAGAGGGTTTCAGATGCACTAAGGCTTCTTCAGAAAGTAAAAGCTCGAGTTACAATAAAGGACATGAGTGGACTTTACTATATTTTCTCGCCCTGTCTTAGAGCAGACTGCTTGGAGAGAACCTGCAGAAGTGGATAATCTTGCACTCATATAATTTCCAATGCAGGCTGCACAAGACGTACACAAGACATTGTACGGACAAATTACTGGACCAAATGTAGTATTATACTTGCATGACATTCTGCTTGACACAAAAACCATAAGTCTAAGTCAAAAGTGCAACCACTGGTTCACCAGGAGTAAATTAATTCAATGTTGGTTCTTCCACTGAGTGCATGAACAAGACATTATTTGGTTGAAAGATTGGCCATGGATTATAACAGGCTCATTTTCACCAACTGCTCTTTCGGGCCAAATACAATGTCCTGCTTCTTATTCACATCATATGGTTACCATCACACTAGTGCACAATATTGTCATTTAAGACAAAATAGGATGGTCTGGGAACCAGACGAATCTGTGAGCTCATGTTTTTTTTTTGCTATGGCAGATATGTATCTTCTCTCTCTCTTGTTCTGACAGATTTCCAGCCAACCTGGCCAATCACAACCAGTTATCTAATTTGGTGATTATTTGAGACCATGACTCTGACAACTGACAGGGACACTAGGGCGAGCATAAACCTAAATTAGTAAAGAGGAACACCATTAGGCATTTTAGAAAAGAACCAAGATGGCTGCAGCTGATGTGGAACTTTCTGTTAAAGTGCTATCTTCAACTTCTGATGACAAAAACAGCAACATCGTTTACAGACATGTACACCATCACAGCTCACCTCTGCGCTCTGTAGTCCGTTTACATTTGTCCGTCACTCAGCGCTACGTCACGTTTCGTTGCTCTGATTGGTTGTAGGTCTATCCAATTGCGTCAGAGGCATTTTAGTCTAAGACCGTTGAATACGCCCATAGACTGTATAAAGGGAGTGGCTGTGTTTATTTTGAAGAAGACTCAAAACTATGAATTGGCACCATAAACTCATTAGGAAAATATTTTCTGAGGTAATAAACCAAGTGCGAAGTAGGGTTATTTTCTAATAGACTTGTATTCAATCGGACATCTTTTTGCAACCAGTGGAGCCGCCCCCTGCTGCCATTACAAAGAATGCATGTTTAAGGCACTTGCGCATTGGCTTCACTTTTTACACTTTTTAGATGCAGGAGCTAAGTCCATTTCTTTTATACAGTTTTTGATAAAGCCACTTCAAAATCGAAAATAAAGTAAAAGGTTTTAGACTAACTCGCGTTTGCGTTTTGGTCTGGTGATGTCAGGCTGATGAAAGACTGGTGCCTTTGTGCAAAAAGCTAAGAACTGCAATGTCATCTAAGAAGTTAATATCGTTCCGGTGCAATTGTTTATCAACAACTTACAATGTACAACATCACCCTGTGTGCTCTGTAACTTTATACCATATAGTCCAAACGTCAAACCACTCAAGCATCACACAATGGAAGTCACTAGTATCAGCTGGAGCGACAGTTTGGAGAAAATGGCCTGGATGCAGTTTGAGTGACGGGTCACAGATCACGGCGAGTTATTTGCTCTAGTCAGTGGAGCGACAGAAACAACAGCGACAAGTGTTTTGCGGCATGCTGCTGCCGCCGCCGCCGGTGATGAAGCAGATTGGATGAAGCGGATCGCCCTCAGCCACGAGTCCATTTCTGATGCTCTGCACAAAGTGTGTCTCTATATCTCTTGTTGTCTGACCGAGCCAAAACAGACGCGGGAACAGGGCTTTAAAAAGTAAGTCCCACCACTCTCACCATTTCTTTTTTTTTTCTTTCTCGCCATAATTCTCTCTCACTCTTCTTTCACTTGCCCTCCTTTTCTGTGAACCCTTACAGCCCCTTGTGTGTGTGTGTATGTGTGTGTCTCCCTTGAGCGAGCTGTTAAGTGCAGTCTCCAAAAAACTCCACAAAAGCCCATTTGCAGTCAGCTAGAGCGCCACACACAACATCCACACAAGCTCAGAGTGACACTAACACGCATAGACACATATACACACAAGTACATTCACACACTGAGACCCTCACACATGTAGACACGCACACTTTTCACACTTCCCTCTAGGCAAACGAGGCAGAGTGGCAGAGGCGAGGCCGGGATAAATGATACAATGATATCCAGGCCTGACTTGTCAGTGGAGTTGAAAGAGAGGATGAGGAGGTGGAGGATGAAGAGGAGGAGGGGCGAGCGGTGGCAGCTCTGAATACAGGAATTATTCTTCATCGTCTCACACTGTCGCCGCATATTATGCTCAAACTCTCGCCTGGCAATGTGGAGAGAGAGAGAGAGAGAGAGAGAGAGAGAGAGAGAGAGAGAGAGAGAGAGAGAGAGTGAGAGAGAGAGGTTGGGAGGGGGGCGCTGAAGGGCAGATATAATGACCACACTCTGCTTTCACACTCGTCGTCTCTTCTCTCAGCACCATACTCTCCGGCCTCAGCTAGCCTCGCTTTCCCTTTTCTGTTCTTTCACTCAGTCCCTGACGTCTTCCCCCACCCTCTCTTCCTCACTGCGTTTGTTCTTTCTGTCTGTCACGGCAGCGCTGAGTAGCTTTCAGGGAGAGAGTGTACTCATTTGCTCTCTCTCTCGCTTTCTTCTCTCTCTTTGGTTAAAGCGCGGGGACAACATGGCCCTCTGGGCATGTCACAAAATGATTAACTAATAGCTTTGAGTTAGTCAAGTATCCAAATGGTGTGTCCGTGTGTGTGGTCCATTGCGTAAGTTTTTCAGTCTGTACATTGGGCCGGCTATTGAGATCATAGCCACAGTTATGCTTTGTACAATATACAATGTACATACACGGAAGCTGCGAGAAAGCCGGTAGCTAAAGACTGGCCATATTTACACTGTTTACAATGTTAGACAGTGAAAGACTTCAATGGATGGTTGGAGTCACATTTAGAGAAGGCATGTCTGATTCATTATTTATCCAGCCAGCTTTCTGAACAGACTGGAAGGACTTGGAGTTCATGACAAATCAGACTGGCATGTTGAAAACCTAAACTATTACATTCAGTTTGCTGAGGAAACCAAAAGCAGACACATTCAGCTCTCCAATGTCTTTTCCTTGTCTTCCACTGGAAAGCATTTCTCACTGATGTCCTGTAAATTAATCTCTACCAGTCTCTGTTAGACCACAACAGGTTAGTGACCTTATGATGGAGCTTTAGCCAAGTTCATATAAATCCTGTGTAAGTGTGTATATGTGGGGGAGGGCACAATTCATATCCGTATATGTGATATGTCAAAAATGAGACCAAATCTAATGTACACACAGATCAGAGATTAAAGCAAAACCCTGTTCAAATTTAATAATTCAGAAACTTAATTAAGCGCTCACTCAATGGTTTGATAAAAATTATAATTTAAATGCTATGGCCTTCCCAGTCACCAGATTTCAACACAACTGAACACCTATAGGAAGTTTTGGAGCAATGTGTGACAGCTCTCTTCGCCAACATCATCAATACACCAAATGAGGGAATATCTTTTGGAAGAATGCTGTTCATCCCTCCAGCAGAGTTCCACTCACTTGGAGAATCTATGAGGAAGACCACTGAAGCTGTTCTGGAGGTTTGTGGTAGACAACTTACTAAGACACTTTGTGTTAGTTAATCCTATCACTTCAACCACCTGTATTTCAATGGGGCTTCATCACTGACGGATAACATGGATCAACTCAAATCAAGTCATCTAAAAATGCAACCAACTTGCCAAAACAAAAACATACGGTAGGAAACATGTCTCCCACCTTCAGTTTTTTTTTCATTAGAATGAAGACGTGTTGATATTAACTGTATCTGCAACATATGCATTGTCATTTATTTTCTTACAATGATTGTCCTGAATACTGACTTGAGTTGTAGTAAGAATATTGAGCAGGTTGATCTACAACACTGAAAAGGTTATGATGTACTTGGTTAAGTTGCCAATGATCAAAGCTGAATTCGATATAAGTTTTAAAGAAACCATTTGCCTTCTTATGAGCCTTAATCACCAAATAATTATACAGGCTTGCATGCATGCTACTCCCATTGGTGTGTTTAACTACAGGATTATGTGTGTATGTGTAGAACTGTAGCCAGTAGACGTCTGTACGGATTTATAGGAAAAGAAGGACCTCCAAGCCAGTACACCACTCCGCCCCTCATCCCTGTGTGTTGTTGCTCTTATGATAGGTATCAGTGTACTAAAACAAGACTGAATAGCAGAGAAACCAGTCAGTCGGCAGGAAGGATAATAGCCTGGCTTTGTGTGAATGGAGTAAGCGGCCAATTCAAATACAGGATGTATTGTACAACCATTAAATCACACAGCTGTCTGAACAGGCGTGCTGTCTAGTTTCCATGTTTCCTTAATAGACCAGTTAATGAGGTTCTCTTTGGAATGATTTATATAATAGCAAAACTAAGGGAGGCTATTCATATTTATTTTTTTAATAGAAAAAAAAAATCACATGTTCTTTTACTATACAGCTTGTTTACATGGCTTCAGGCTTCAAAGGAGCTCATGAACACAAATCAGCTACTTTATTGTAGAGTGACAAGAAAAGCATACTGACACCATCTTCAAAGCATAGTTCAAGCTATTGTAAGATTGTCTGAATGGTAACGCTATCAGTAATCAGATTACATCTGCTGAGCGCTATATAACATATTTAAAATATTTAATTAAAGGACATTATCTATAGGTTAAAGTTTAGCCGTCTTACTATGAACAATGCTAGTGGTTATCCGTCATTGAGCACTGTTTTTAATAATTATGGACTATGGGTTTCTGACATACAGTACTTTTCCCTGAATGTGTTGGATAATCCAAATTGGATAGACAAAAATAAACCTTCTTTTAACTTTAACGAGAAGATATAGTATATGTATTTAACTGTATGTATGCGGTTTCGATTAGCTAGAGGGTGTGCATTATTTTCAGATAGCGTAGTGAACATGGGTCTAAATCAATAGTCATAGCTGAGGACTATTAGGCTTTGGTTTTTCCTGCTTGTTGAAGAAGTAGACTAATGACAATTTCAAAGAAAGATGTTGCCAACATAAAGTCTACAATTAAATTATGTATTCCCCAAAATATTAAATGCTGGTAAGTGGCCATGGTACTGTACAACTGGGATACTTCAGTCTGTCCCACATGGTTATGAAAAATAATGCACTTTGCTTGGCTTTGGGGTATGATTAGTGTGTGCCATACCTTACTTATAAAATATAACAAACACTGTGGGTGTCAGGGTGGGTGCGAGGCCCTGACAACATGGACTTGAATCTTAGTAAACTCCACATAGCTAATCTAGCATAGGTTCAATAGTAGGGCACAAATACAGTTGGACCCTCAAATCATATGTGCTTAGTGTGAACTATATAGGCCTAACAACAGCATTATGCCCACTTTACACAGCATGACGCACGACTTAAACAGCATAAAACACAGCTAAGGCAGTGTAACAAGAACCCAACAGCGTGAAAAAACAGCAGCGTTGTGTATGTTGAATGCAGAATGACGGAGCAGGCACCCGTGAGGTGTGAGGCACTGCATGGCTGTACTTTTCACACACCAGAAACACGCCAGGGAAATCACCTAAAATTCAAAGTCTGCGTCATATGCCAATAGAAAAGTCTCTTGCCATAAATGTCCAAAGCAAAGGTTCTTTGCACTATGATTTAAGAAAAGGTAGAAAAATGACTTTCCCTACATGGGTGTATTCTTATTACTCTGACTAGAAATGATCAAGACGTTGACCTTCTGGGGAGGAGAATCTCACCATTACAGGTGAAATGATGACAGCAGCAGTTTTCAAATCACTCCCTCACACTTGGAGTATGCAGAGATACATTATCCAGGTTGTTTTGAAGACAAGCCCCAAATCTGGACATTCGACAGAAAAATAATGAGTAGATGAACCAATTACTGCCCACAGGGACTAATAACTAAAGCAATTATGGTGCTTTAGAAATGAGTAACAGTAATGAGTAATGTATTGCATTTTTCCAGTCAGGATCTCAACATTGGTTAGATGCATACGGTAGATTACAGGCTCTTAGCAGAGTCCAGTGGCATTAAAACATTAAAGCACTATATTTGATAGGTTATTGTAATATACAGTTCACATTCATCAAATGGAAAAAGAAAAACACTTGGTCCAAATGGAAAAATAGCATGCAACTAAAGCACAATGCTGTCTATTGTTATATTGATTAGTAAATGGGGTGAGAGAGATAAGCAACATTATGCCATCTCTTTGAGATAGTTTTACACCAAGTGCTAAAACTAACATGCTCACATATGTTCACAAGAACATATGCATGTTAATACACACAGCTCTGTGTAAGAGAGGAAAGCCACAATCTACACCAAGAAATTACATCAATACATATTTCCTATTTTAAACTTTATCGTTTATACATTTTGCACACACATGCCACACACACACACACACACACACACACACACACACACACACACACACACACACACACACAGAGAGCAGGATATGGCAACAGAGCTAATGTTTTCTTTGAAGCGATAACATCTGAAGTGTAGTGGAACCCTCCCAAAGCTGACCTACAGTATGTCACCAAGCCAGAAGTCTACAGTCAAGGCTCCAGCAGCAAATAACCAATTATTAAGTCAGGGTGCCTGTTTGGCCCACCGCCTGCTAGCTTATAAATAACAAGAACCCTTTAAGAGGTAGTGCATTAAAACACACACACACACACACACACACACACACACACACACACACACACACACACACACACACACACACACACACACACACACACACACACACACACACACACAAAGTATATATTCGACCATATGTAGATATTAGGTAGTTGATAGAAACACATATCCATCAACACATGCGTGCACACAAACCTAAATAATTGCAAACACTTGTACATACACTCACACAAGTAGACCCTGCATGCATATCCTTCTTACACATGTATGTAAAGGGTATAGCTAATAAAATACAGGCCCACACAAACACTGACACATTTACATACACACATACACACACACACACACAAACATGGTTGTACTGTATGTGCGTGTATGAATGCTTGAAGCTTTACAGACACACACGTTTACTGTACAAAAATATATAATAAATTGCTGGAATTAATACTATCAACGCATGCATCCACACTCTTGTACACGCACATATGCACACAAACAGAGAGAAATGCTCTCAAACTTTTGGTGCTGATAAGGCTCCCCTAAATATTTGTCTTAAGTCGAGCGTTGAGAGAGCCAGCGGAGTTCTGTGCTGTTCAGACAGTCTTACTATTATTTCTATTATTATTGTTATAATTATTACTCCCAGTTTCTTTGAGTTGGGATCCAACAAACGGAGCTGGTTATGACCCAGTGGGTGTGGGTGGTCCCCAGCACCCTTAACTCATCAATCAACCAAACTAAACCCAACACATACACTGCTCAGTGCAGTTACATGAAAAACAAACAAAGCACTGTTGGCACCACGGGTACAGGACATTTAACCTAAACCATCATCCAGTTTCACTCTAGGAGTTGTGATGATACTGGGAGTCATAGATTGTCGGCTCATATCAGGACAATCCCGGTAAAACTCCAAGACGCACAAGAATACATTTCTGAGACATAATAATACCAGAATAGATATAGGCTTGCTAAACATGGGATCTAAATTATTAAGACATTTGTATTGCTACCTGAAATTTAACACAGTAAAGTCATGCAGGAACCAAAGTTAACAAACATCCTCAAACAGCAAATGAATGGAGTAAGAAAAAGGAAATTCAATTTCAAGAACCATTACGTTCTTTATTTGGCTATTTCATGTTGAAATTAATTGTACATGTTAAAATACAGATGAGTAACAACACACTCACATAGGCACAAACAGCCAGGGTGTTTTTGCTGCTATGAGTGTGGTGTTACTCAGCTCTATTTTAACATGTACAACTAATTTCAACATGGAATAGACATCTAAATAAAGGCTTTTCAACTTTTTGCCAGAAGAGTGCCTTGGACCTTTCTTCTTTTTGGAACTTTTGTGTTTCCTTGCAAAGAGCACCTTTGTTATTTGTTTAAACTTCCGAGCACTCCAGACCTTTTCTCTTCTAACCACTAAGTTCTGTTTTGTTAAAGTTGATGGGATGCATATTGTACTTCTAACCCTGTTCAGGATCAATATAGTGTTAAGGCAACTAAAAGAAACCCTTCAGAAACTGTACTTCCAGTTTTCATTCTGTCCAGATTGAAACACTTCATCTTTACCAGCTTAGTTTTGGTGTTAATAGTAAATAAAATGAAAACATGGGATTGAATTGACCCACCTAAAGGCACCAGTTTAAAGTCACACAATATATTAAAATAACTAACTTGATTGAATGACCAACTGTGATGCACTACACGGGGTACAGATATTTTGCCCTTACATCTAATGTTTTAAAATTAATTTGTGGTGCTCAAAGCATTAAAAAACTCAGCGGCAACAGTGTTCAATAATAATAATTTTTCTTTGCTAGTTACAAAAGTAATAGAAACACTGTACGCCCAGATGGAGTAGCTACGTGGGGATGACGGACCATTTACCTCGCATACAGATAGGTCTTGGCAGGGGGTGATGCAGGACACACAGACTTCACTTACAGTAGTTCAAGGTAATATACCCACAAAAAGCATAAAACAGCCTATAAAGTTACATCACTATCATTTATCTTCTTTTTGCCTAATGAAATAAAGTATTAAAGCACCTGTGAATACCCTGGATATATTGATTTGCCGAATTAATTTAGCATATACTGGGATCAAAATTCCAAAATTGGCTGTTTGTATAGAACTGCCACAGAACACTTTATTTACATATGGCTTTTATTTTTGCCAGATAATGCATCTGTAGCTCTAACTCTATTACTGGTAAAAAAAAAATATATTTTTCAAAAAAAAAATTCAAATATGAGCCCATATTAATGAAATGTTGGCCTAATGTAGAATAAAGTGAATATGCTAAGAACATAAATCAGAGACAAATCTCCAATCAGCTGTTTTCTGTGGCTAAATACTAAAGTAATTCAACTTATGCACAGTATATGACACCACTATAAGCACTCCCCAGTAAAAACAGAGTCAAAATAAAAATACCTTACCATTAAAAAAATTGTATATTGTGAAATAACAGGATGTGAGTAAACGGATATAGAAAGCACTATTGTTCTTAAGCTGTTCTGAGATACACCAAGTCGTGTTGAGCAGTAGTCCACTCTCCATATGGCTTCAATGGAATTTATGTTGGACAGGCACCAATAAGCCAAATCTAGTTAGCGACATTATATCATTGGAGCCAAATCTAATTTCAGCCCCAGTGTGTTTTAGTCGTCAGTGACTCTCTAAGTATCTCTCCCCTCCTCTTCTTCATGTTCTGTTCTCTCTCTCCCTCCGTCCATCTCTCTATGTGAGTGTCACCTGCCCTCCGAGCTGGCGACGCTGGGTCTCGGCCTTAGCGTGAGAGCCCCATTACCCTGACTGGAGGCTTTGTTTTCCCTGTGAATCTGTGAGCGAGTGTGTCCGTGTGTCTACGTGTGTGTCTGCGTGTGTGTGTGTGTGTGTGTGTGTGTGCTGGAGGAGAATGTCAGAGAGACAGTGATTTGTTACATCAGTGAGCATTCCAGCTCCGACATACTCTGAGTAGACACATAGAGAGGGAAACAAATGTGTTGTTTGTTGCTGTCTTTCTAGCCAAATCTATTTTTGTAAATTATTATACTACGAATTGTTTTTGTAGATGAGAAAGCTGTGATAAATAGCATTGGTATTGCATAAATAATGGCTCAGTTGAAACTGATTGTATATAAAAGTTTGAAAGGTTTGCAGAGAATTCACTCAACAGTTGTGTGGAAACCCATGACAGAGAAATAGATGAGGGGATTGTGTGTATAGGTGAGGTAAGAGAGAGAGAGAGAGTGTGTGTGTGTGTGTGTGTGAGAGAGAGAGTGGGTGGGTGTGAGAGAGAGTGGGTGGGTGTGGGTGTGTGTGCATGCATGTGTGTGTTTGCAATCAGGTTCAAGGTCTATGTCAGCAGCTCCACTGTTCTGTGTGTTTCTAAGCACTGGGGCCACAGCTCCATGGAGCAAATGGAGACACTGAGCAAGATACCATCTGCCTTTGCCCATCTCACGCACGTACAGCAACTGTAAATAATTAATTGAATGTCACAACTCTGGCAAAAAAATCTCACTTTAACTCAGGGAGGAGCGTATCATGTGTGGGTCATACTGTATGCTGGCTGGCATGACATGCCCACTGTTGCCTTGTTCAAATAGAAAGCCACAGGAAATCAGATCTTCAGAGTCAGGGCCAAGAAGACATTATTCGTAAATCCAGTGTAGGAATACCACAATGAATAAAAAAATGAATGAAATGCCTGGACATTACTGTGCTTGATTTATTCATCCATAGCTTGAGGTCTGGGGTGTGAAGATGGACAGGGCTTTTATCATTAGTAATGTTTTAGATTTAATCTGGAAGTTGACAGTTGACTTGAGGTCAACGTACGGACAACAAAAGAGATATATAAAATAAAATTTAAAAAGTTTCTCCCTCAAAGATCAATGGTGAATTAGTTGAGTGGGTCTCAACCTATAAATATCTGGGAGTTGAATTGATCATACTCATCATAAAACTGATTTTTAATGTTTGTGCACAGAATAAGTTTAAGAAACTGCAACAGAGCATGTTCTTTCTTAGAAAGCTGAATCAATTTAGAATAGACAGTCACATTCTTCAAATGTTTTATAAATCTGTTCTGCAGTGTTCCCTCATTTGGCTTAATCTGCACTTTTAAGAACATGCGAGTTCAAAAACATAAGAAATTACAGAGAATAATCAAGACAGCCAGCAGGATCATTGGGGTTGACCAGGCATTAGTCACGCATTGCCAGTCCTTCCTCCACAGCGCTGCAGAGGAGGGTGCCTCTGCAAAATAGCCTCAGGGAAGGAACTTGTATGGTGGAACATGTGTGCATTGAAAAGTTGTTTTAGCCGTGCAACAGAAACCTCAGATTGGACAGATAGTCTAGCTAGCTGCCTGGATTTACCCTGCAGAGATCTGAGGAGCAGTTAACCATAGTCCTCAGAAATCCACCGGAGTTTAGAATGCCAACACAAAGAAAGCGGAAGGTGGGGGACATCCGGCCGAAATGAAGGACATCCGGCGGAATTTCCGGCGTCACCTGAAGAATCCCGGAAGTGGAGCGTCTTGGATAAAGACTAACCAGGTGTCTGCAGCTCAGCTGTTCAATGAGCTGATTCTAAAAAACTCAGACCAGATCCTCAATGATCCTGCTCATCCTCTCCATCTCAAATTCAGAAGCAGTAGCCGGTCAAACAAGATTTCTGCAGCAGAAAATCTGAACTGCAAGATCCAGCCAATCATTTGTGCCTACAGCAATTAGACTGCACAAGGAAAGACTGAAACTGGTGTTTGGCACCTTAACTGCATCTTTGCACAATAAAGCAACTCTCTGGCACTTTAACTTCTCTTTCATCACTGCGAATATTGCACTATAGATATTATTTTTATTGTTGGTTATGAAATGCTTATTGTTTTAGTGTTTATGTATGTGTTGTATATTGGTACTGACCATATTTTAAAGTGTTGTGTGTCTTTTTCTTTTAAGGAGATGTGTAAGACCACATGAATTTCCCCTTGCGGGATAATAAAGTTTACTTTGACTTTGACTGTCTGTGTTTTTGTGGCTGTAGACAGCCAATAGATAAGTTCCCTGTCCACCCTGTGTGACTGAGTAGGACTCAGACTCAAGTTGCTGCCCCTACGGCACATCTTTATCTTTTGCTCTGATTTGGACTTAATTTGATGTTTTTCTTTTTTTTATATTTTACATTCACATAAAAATATCTGTCTTATTACAGTTCATTCCCCACCCATAATTTACACAAAAAAGTCAATCGTCAAGCCGTCTTTTTTGAAATATATATATTCATCATTTTCTTTTTATGTTACATTCAGTTTCCCTTGCTGTCAGTTGATTTATTTGTGACTATCTTTCTCTCAATTCACTTTATGGTCAGCTTTTACAGTATGTGTTTAGTAGCTTTTCTTTAGTTTTTATCATGTTTGACTTTTATATAGATGTCCATAATGTATTCAATCAAAATCATCTATGCATCTGTTCTTACTTCTGCTGCTATGACACTTTAATGTCCCTGTGTGGCATCAATAAGGAATATTTTATGTTATCTTAACTTATGTGGTAATATTATTATAAGTGATTTGCTTCTCTTAATAAGCAGTTTTCACATGAACTGTTTAGGATTTCTTTAATTTAAAGATTTTGGTTTACAATTGTACTCTAACTCTCTAAAACAGCATTTAGACCACCATGAGAAACTGAAACCTGGGATAACGGTCATGTATATTCCTGTAGAATCCGACCGAAATGTCTCATTAGAAGTACTATATGTCAAGGTTCAGATCAGGTCAGTTCATCCAAATTACAAAATAAAAACATGTTCTCACTTACCCCTAGTGGGATCTAGCCATGCAGAAGTTTTGTTTTATTTGTCCCGGATTTTAGATATATGTCTCTGAGGCCTCCACTCCAAAGCAGGTGAATGGCATTTTATTTGTGGTGCCAACAGCATTGGGATATGACATTGGAAAAGACAACAGCAACTTTCTGTCCAGGATAAGTGTCACCATGACACACACAGAAAACAACAGTGTTTATAGGGACCATTTCTTTAACAGAAAGTGGGCCCAGTGAAGTGTTGACAGAGAGATGGGAGGTATTTAGATCTGGGCAAAGAAAAATCTAAACCTAGATATCTCCATGGCTAGATACCACTAAAGGTAATTTTTTTTTTAATTGAGGGGATGCAACCCTTTAAGCTCTTCTTTAAGAACCATTAATAGTTCTTTAATAAACATGTCATCAAACAAACTGTACCCATCCTTCATACTGTAACCGAAAGGGACAATGCTGACCCAAGCCGGTCCTTTTTTCCCCCCATAAAATCCCAACTCCTGACAATCTATGGAACTCTCCTCTAGACAGCAGACTCAGGGACATTTCCTATGTTGCAGTGCAGAAGTGCTGCACTATTAGATTAGCCTACAGACTGAAGCCTCTCTGCCTGTATGAATGGATGGAGGAACCAACAAGTCCATCAAATTCCCTGTGGATGATGTCTTCAGCACAGCTCAAGGCGCAGGAAAGAGTGTGTGTGTGTGTATGTGTGTGTGTGTGTCATGGCTGTATTTTGATGTAATGTGATCAGTAATGAATTTTGTGGGGGGATGTGATGCGATGGGGGGGACAAGAACAAGAGGCGACTGACTACTAGTGTCCGGGAGTCTCTCAAATGTAATCTAATGAAGAAACACATGAGAGGTAGGGTGGTTGGGGCAGCAGCAGGAGAGAGAGGGAGAGGGCAAAGAGGGTAGAAGAGGTAAAGGGAGAGGCTAGAGGTTAAGTCCTAACGGAGAGAGAGAGAGATAGAGAGAGAAGAGAAAAAAAAAAGTTTTTTTTTGGGGTTTTTTTTGGGGGTTTTCAATCCTATCCATTAGGGCCTTGTGACCCCACCCCCCTACCCCAACACCCTCCCACCACACCCTTGTGGCTGAGTAACCCCACACACACACACACACACACACACACACACACACACACACACACACACACACACACACACACTTAAATCAAAGGAACTCTTGTTCACTTAAGGAGGGGGGAACGAGAAAGAGAGAGCACTGCCACTTCCTAAACGAGTTAACCATTTGGACTGTCAGGGCCAACGGCATGTCTGCTGCACACACACATATACACACAAGGACGGACGCACACACACAAAGGCAGGAAGCCTCAAAGTAAAGAAAGGCATGTGCAGAAATGCCAAAACCTAGCACACACACACACACACACACACACACACACACACACACACACACACACACACACACACACACACACACACACACACACACACACACACACACACACACACACTTTTTCCACACACACCCCCCCCCCACCAAACACCCCAAATCCTAGTACTGGTGATCAATCAGTGGGCAGTCAGCATGTATGGTAATCCATTCTCAGGTAGCAGTAGACAAAACAAAAACTGACCACGCTTGTGGTTTTTAATAAATTATTTAAGTATCTGAATGTTTGTAAAAGAATAAAATTATGTTATTCTAACTCAAATTCATTGGCTAATTTTCTCTGAAGAACATAAAAAATAACTTATTTTCAATAACTGCACATGGTACACCCCCCCTACACATAACAATTACATATGAGGTGTTTGGGTCTACTGGACCCGAGTGTATTTAAATGTAGGTGCTATGAAACTATGTTGTCTTTCTGCACCTGCTATTCCCACACAAAGTTACAAAATTGTTATATTTCAAGCACTTTCACCTGTTCTGATTAAGTTCTAAGAAATAAGCACCAATAATGATCAAAAATCTTGTTTCTATTTTTTTAATAATTGAATTTCCTTATTTTCTCACAAAAAACAAAAATGATCATATGATCAGAAATGTGATCTCACAGGGGTAAATGGCAAATATGAACCATAAATGATGTATATATCATTGGTTAGTGAGCTAAAGTAAACATCTATTAGGTATTTTTACATAAATTGTTATGGCTGTATTGATTTAAAAGCCTAATAATGTGGTGGATCCACCAGACCCAGGCACCTTACCTTACCCAGGAACAGTATATATGTTAAGCCACATCTTCTGGAAATTCCTTAAAGATTTACAGCTTTTTCTTACTCACAGAAATTTCTACGGCTCTAAAGAATTCATTCAAGTCTGATTTCTGTTGCACAAACATCCTTAGAAAGAAGAATATGCCAAAATAGTTGAGGTACACTCAGTGGGGACATTTTTATGGATTTACAGACTGAAAATGTATCAAGAACAATGTGCAAAAACGGGTAAAACTCCAGCTGCTTTATCTTATTTTTTGTTGCATTTGTTGCTTCAGACTGAATGGCATTTTTAGATCAGTATGATTATTTTCACAAAAAAGGAATCTTCTCTTCTTGTACTACCTTAGTGGCATTTAGCTCACTTTCTCTGATTTTCAATAACCACACCGTAAAATGTTTGGATTAATCTAGATTGGAATAACCTGAAGAGGAGCAACGTCACTGTGGGCGAAATATCAAATAGGAAAATGCAAGTTTTATAGAAGTGGACTTAACATATGTTCATGTAAAGTGTTTGTGTGTTGTTCATTATGTACTGACCTGTAGCAGATCCTACTATATCCCTGGAGGGGGACTCAGACATGGCATCGGCCAATCTCTCCCGGAGGCCTTCGTCGCTAGCGTCTGCTGAGCCAACGTTGTGCCGTGGCACGCCGAAACTCTCCGGCCAGCTACCACATACTTCCAGCAGGGTCACACCACGCCCGTCAAACGGACCTGCATGCAAAAACCAAACACAGGGTTAACACTCTTTTGATCCCCAATAGACTGTCCAATAATAAGCTGATTCACAGAATCGGTATTGGGGTCGATCCAGACATTTGGACTGACTCATTCTGATTCTATGATTGCCACCTTGGGTGCATGATATGAATTGAGCGATCCAATCAGAATAACTTTGGGTTAAACCAGTGGTAGCGCTAAGTACATTTGCTCAAGTAGTGTACTTAAGTTCAAATACTTGTACTTTACTTGAGTATTTTCATTTTTTGCAACTTTATTTACTTATATTCCACTACATTTGTCCGACAGATATAGTTACTTCTTTATTTTGAGATAAACACACACACACACACACACACACACACACACACACACACAACAAACAACAAACAACTTGTATGCACAACACAATCTTCATGCCTGTCAAATCAAATCCACACAGACCTACACTTCGCCTTAATCTTTTCTCCTTTCTGTCTGCCGTAATTTCTGCAATCAGAGAGATCTTGTGCTTTGGAGCCAGAGAGTCTGCAACCTGTTTCTCTTTCTGTGTGTGTGTGTGTGTGTGTGTGTGTGTGTGTGTGTGTGTGTGTGTGTTTGAGTGTGACAAGCCAGGCAGGCAGGCAGGCAGACAGGCATGCAGACACTAAAACAACTGGTTTATTCTATTAGTGTGCTCATTTGAATTGGTCACTGAGCCTGCCAGCACTAAGAGGTGATAAAGGCTGAAAAGGATGATTTAGAGGTGATGTAAATAAAATGCTCCTGTGACTCAGCACCCAAAAAAACAATGATACAAACACTTGACCTCATGGCTTTAATTTCTGCTCATCATCATCATCATCATCATCATCATCATCATCATCAGTTCAATTCTGCATATCAGCATCTCTCTTCTTGTTACCATGCAGATAAATATGTGACAGACATTGGGGCACAGAAAATGACTGAGTCAAACAAGCACACAATCTTCATAATATCATTTTGACAATAACTGTTCTTTGGTGGGAGAACCAGTCAGTGAATCCAGTACAGAAATGGAACTGGGACATATTTAGGGCGGCCACCTTTTCAATTTAGTTTGGAGTGAGATTTGGTATAAGGGAAGTCGTGCATTTTATGAGTAGACTGGGTCTGTGCAATTAACCCACCACAGGGGTCAGTGGGTCATTATTCCTTAAGGAATTTTGTTTAAAAAGTCCAGCAGCCAAATTCTCAAATGTAAGGCATTTATAGACGAAAAGCCACATCAATAATCATGGTCAATGATGAATACTTATGGTTGATACTTGCCAACCTCCAGACATAACATTCTTAAATTTGTGGCAGAGCTTTATTGGACAAAGTCCGAATAATCACAGTACTGTACAATAAATCTAGAAGAACCTTGAAAGGTCTCCTAGGAGTGATCATGTAGAATCTGAATGACATGACTCACATGACTCAACTTCCCTAACATGACATTAATTGCCTCATCAACAAGTTATCAAGTGCTTGGCCCAAATGATAAATGCTGAAAGCATTTTTTAAACTTGTTGAAAAAAACTTGAAAGGACGCATGTTATATTCTTACCTCATGTAAACTTTCTGTCTCTCTCTCTCTCTCTCAGACAAGTGGACACACACACACACACACACACACACACACACACACACACACACACACACAGAGGAATGTTTCTCTAGTGCTCTTGTGGGTATCAGCAAAACCCCAGTGAGAAAGCAGACAGGATGACTTCAAAGGAAAAAGTACAAAAGAGGACACAAGAGATCCTCTTTTCCTGGAAAGACCAGCATCCATTTGTCTGTGTCTGTATCTCTGTGTGCATGCTGGAAATACAGAATACACGGATGGACATACAGTAGATTGAGGGTGACCGGTAACTACACAAGACGAATAGGTTAAAGTATTCAGTTTCTGGCTAGACTAAAGGTGCTTTCACTTCCGTAGTTCGGGTTATTTGATCCGGATCAAGGGCAAAGAATTATACATTGTAGCATTTTTCAGCTGTTTCGGTTTCTTTTCACACCACACTGTTTGCTCTGGTCCGAATCAGTTGATGAATTGGTGAAACAAACTGCAGGACTGCACGAAATGCAACAACACAAGTCACGTGACATTCACATCATTGGCCAAATGTGTCTTTGAGCGTATTTACTAAACTGCTCTTCGATTAGTCAGAATTAAAGTATCTACAGCCTGTAGTATGATTTGCAAAAATCCACCGCTCCCTGTTCAGATGCACCAATCAGGGCGGGGGGGTGTGTGTGTGTGTGTGTGTGTGTGTGTGTGTGTGTGTGTGTGTGTGTGTGTCTAACTGCGTGTCAATAGCTTCTTTCCGACCAAGTAGTTACAGGAATGTAGTTCTAGGAACAGTCCACTTCTAAACAGTTCTACTAACTCTCTCCCCCAAAACCGTTTTTTACATTTGCATTCGCACTGGCCAAGTGGCCATAGGAACTGGTAGGAGGGGTAAGGGAGTGACGCAAGCACGGCAACGGTCTTTATAGCGTCGTCACTTGACTTTAGCCCCACATACAACAACAAACCAGCATTGAGGAGGCCATCGGAATGAATCCTGTTGTGCCTTGCCGGGATCCTCATAATGGAGTTCGAACGGAGGCGTTTAAAGACTAGGGCTGAACACAGAAGATGAAGGCTCCAGCGTAATATGATCCTAATTAATATGATGGAAGAAGATAGAAGAGCAGAACGCAACAGGTAAACAAAACAAGGGGTAAGTTTAACTAGCATTAACAATTAGCTGGTTGAATGTGTGATGTTTGTCTTATGAGTTAACAGACAGTGAAGAATATGTACTCTTTGTGTTACAGACGTTGCTAGGTCACTAAGGGTTCCTATGTGGAAAAGGGAAAAGGATAAAGACCCTGCCCTGAAGTAGGAGCTGAAAGAGTTACAGGAACTGTGGTCAGAGGAACTTAATAATCCCCAAATTTGGTCTAGTCGGAACACAAGAAAAAAAGTGTTCTAGGAACATTATGTTCTAGGAGCTGCAAAAATCCCTCCGGTCGGAAAGGGACTATACGCTGCTCATGCACATGCATTCATTCTCCTTTGTGGGGGGAGGGGCTTAGGAGACTGTTTTGGGCTTTAGCGGAAAGGGGAAAGGGACTGAGAAGTTGTCGATGTTCACATTTTTTGGCTAGGTCCTGGATCTTCACAAGCCTACCTACAGCACCTTTAACGTGGGAAAATTCCAACGGAACTCCCGGGGGAAAAAAAGCAAAGAGAGGAGAAAAAGCCAGCAGACAACACGTTGCTTTTGCAAGTCCTACTCTGGAGAGATAACTGCACAGGTTGAATGTAGCCTTGGTCATCACAGCACAGCGCAGCTGACCCACGGCAGCTGGTTTAATCCAAAAATGCGCAGTTCTTCCAGCAGTTGGGTCTGTTCGAGGTCAGATCACATTCACTTCACAAACGAACCGCTCCAGAGTTCGTTTGAAAGCGTACCTTTTTTGGTCCGCTGTTGGTGCGCATTGGAGTGTGATTGCCGCATTCACACCTGCCCAAATGAACCGCACCAACGGGGGAAAACAAATTCTAGTGTGATTCAACTGAACTGAATGAGGCAGGAGTGAAAGCCTCCTAAAACATCAGAGAAAAAAATGGATGAATGTTTCATTCATAATCATTTATACTGTAGCAAGTGACTGAAATCACGTTATTGCAATGAATGCCATGAGAGCCTGATTGGAATGTGCTTAAATCCTACCATTCTACAAGTCCACCCACATACTAAGACTTGTGTGGGTAGCTTTGAAAAGGTCGATTTAATGACATTTTAAAATATATAGGCATGCAAATCCTCTGTCAAATTGTCAGCTGGAGGTTTTAGCGCATTGTATGTTCATAGCAAAGAGCCACACTTCACTCAGTAACCCTAAGCTGTGCTGTCCAGATGGACCTTTAGAGCTACAAAATTCAATTCAGCCTTTACAAAAACACACATATAAACACACATCCCAATCATCCAACATTAAATCAACTATTGTGCAGGACATAATAACATATCACCTCAAAGGGCACAGGACTGTTGTTTTAAACGCACACACACACGCGCGCACACACGCGCACACACACACACACACACACACACACACACACACACACACACACACACACACACACACACACACACACACACACACACACACACACACACACACACACACACACACACACACACACACACACAAAAAGCTCTCATGGCCGGCTTTGATGGAGGGGCTGCTGGCACTAAAGGGGAATCCTTTGAAAAATCAATCCAACACACACACGGCTGCTTCTGAAGTGCAGCAAAGTTATCAGGAAGCTAAGCCACTGTGTGTGTGAGAGTGAGTGTGTGTGTTTGTATGCTTTTGGAGGTTGCTCAGTGTTATCACAGTAGGGAGCATGGAGGCCCGTGCAGGCTCTCGCCCCAGCATTAGCACCTGTCACCGGCCTGCGGCAGGACTGAGATTGGCCAGGCCTCAGGGTACACACACACACACACACACACACACACACACACACACACACACACACACACACACACACACACACACACACAGTAGTCTGCTCCCTGATAGCCAGTGAGCTAGGCAGATCAAAGGTTTTGACAGCGGTGGCTTTTCTGGATGATAAGAGCTTGGCAGAAGGTTAGGAAGAGCTTTATGTTTATCAGACCAGGCTTTGACCAATATGATTATTTGAAGGCCGATACTGATAGTTTAAGACTGAAACTACCGTTTGCTGATAGTTGGGTTAATGGTTTTATTATGGAAAATAATTTAAATTTATGATCAGTCTTTCCTGGAGAAGAGCAAGACATTGTGGTATAAAACAAGCCAAAGTTATTTAAGTTTAATAGTTTAGTTCTGATTGGAGTTGAATTTGTTGAAATAAATAATGCTCCCAAATGCTTTCCTCTACCTAGGATCATACAGTCTGAAAATAAATAGTAAAAGAAGAATACTTTTTACATGATTTCTTTCATTTGTAACAGGATAAAATGTTTTTTTTCTTCTTTTTTCTTATATTATCTTACACATGCCCTCAGTACATTAAAAGAGTTATTGGTAATTGTAATCATTTGTCTTTCCCATACTGGCTCTGGAGAAACCCCGTCCTAATGTGAAATCCTGATCTGGCAAAAAATAATGAAGTCTAATACAACAGGCCTGCAAAAAATCCCACCTTCATGAAGGTTGTAATGTTCAGTTTTTGTTCAAACTGAACAGTTAGCTTGATAGTAGCACGGTGCAAGACGTTTTGTGTTCTTTCCTGACTTTCATGACTCCCGCCAGAGTCGGGCCAGAGCTCGCGCACACTCCACGGTCAAGAGCGTAAAGCAAAACACTGACCTAATTAGAACCTGTTCTGACGTATACCATCTAAGTCCCACCAAACGGAGTAAACTGTAAAGTCACACACACACACACACACACAAAACATTTATTTATGACGTTACGATATTTACTGAATCCTACGGAAGGACAATAACATTGAGGCCGTATTTTTAGAATAATATTTAGAATACTTTTTCAATACTTTTAAAACCCTGCCAGTACCCAGGTATAGGTCTTTGTCCTTCCAAATGTGTTCACTGAATTTTTTTATTCTTTTTAATTTCTCTCTTTAAATCTTTGAAAATGTGACGTTGGCAGGAACAGGATTCAAAACACACGCCATGGATTGCTGTTTTTCTCTCCATCATGTTAAAATCCAGCAGGATTAAAAGCCACTCTCCACCCAGCTGTTCGTCCCCACATACTGGCCCTACTTATCCCTTCAGCCAGTGCTACTTTCCTTAAAGATTTAATCACACTGCGGCGGGATGATGTGTGTGTGTGTGTGTGTGTGTGTGTGTATACTCTTACAACAGGGGCTTAGGGTGCCACAGTTGGATATGAACACACATCACAATCGCCTCTCAAACACTAGCATCAGTGCTTTACTGTAATACTGTGGCCATTCATTATGATGATTCACTGAACTTTTTCTTCAGTAGAAAACTGTTCCAATAAAAACTGCAGAAAACTAAAAGCCAAAATCGTCAGACAAATTCAAGGAATGGCAAGAGACTTGGTTGTTTATGACCAAATTACGAACGGCTCTGTGACCAGTGTAATCCGCGTCATGTCCTGTCTGCTGCACGCTCTACCCAGCGCCACCCTTCGCCTAAACCAAACGGGGTATTTCCAGTAAGTGAGAAAGCATCCGACATGTGAGAAAACTGTAGCCTAGTGGGGGCCTGATTCCTCGGACATTTCCGGAATTCATATGTGAAAACTGCTCAAGAGAGATTTAGGATAAGAACACAAAAATGTTCTTGCATGATGCCCATTGAGCCTTGAAGCTATTTCTTGAGGCTCCTGGTAGACCAACACCTTGACCTAGCTTTTTTCCATAAACCTGTTACCCATTCACACACACACACACACACACACACACACACACACACACACACACACACACACACACACACACACACACACACACACACACACACGTGAAGGAATAATGTTCTAAGTGCTCATGCCACTGTTTCTGGGTTACCTGTGCAGTTAAGATGCTAATGCCTGGTTAATGCTAATTCAATTAGGCTTTAGTGCAAGGGGGCTGATCGAACTAATTCCTTTATTATGGGTGCTGTAAAATATGTAATGGTGCGTGTGTGTGTGTGTGTGTGTGTGTGTGTGAGAGAGAGAGTGTGTACTCATGTTACTGGGAAGGCCGGCACTGAGAAAACAGGAACAGGCTGTTACTAACAAACGGATCGTAAATCAGGTGGGAGTTCAGGTGGGAACTACACTTATTAGGTTATTAGGCACACCTCTAAAATCTAATGTGATCAACAGCTTTGCAACAGATTCTGTATTTGTAAAGCTTATATAATGTTCAGGTTTTGTTAAAAGACAATTCCGGCGCAAAACAAACCTAGGGGTTATTAACTGATGTGTACCTAATCTGTCGCTCTCTGGGACATGTTTTCATGCTAATCAAATGAGTTTGGAGCTTTGACGAGGCTACCGCGGACCGCTGGTTAGCTTACAATGCTAGTATTTGGGGCATGGGGACACTCAAATTAAATTGTTATTTAATACCACTAAAAAGGCTCGAAATATCTATATACCTAAATGTGAACCGAAACATTGACAACATTGTAAGTGTACAGATAGTTTATTAAAAAGATAGATTATAAAGACAGTCGCGTTCATGTTTACTTGCAGGAGCCATCTTGGAAACCAGTCATGACTAGTCGAAAAACGAGTGCCATGCAAATGAGTTTGAGATTCCCATACTGTCTATGAACAGAAAAGAAAACAGATTATAGCAAGGAAACCTAACAACAACAAAAATAGTTTTCACAAGGATAGGCAAGTAGTCAAAGGACATTTTTGATTGAGGGTTCATCTGCATTCATCTCCGTCTGAGACAGCCTGTCTCCTACAAAACATATTTATATCATGAATCATAAATTTAATTCAGCTTCTGAAGTGTGCATGACAAAACGTTTGAGAACCACTAGGATAAAGGTACCATGTGGAGCTTTTGACCACTAGTAGTGATATGGAGCAACGTTTTCATGAGGGGGTTTCTGTTTTTGGTATTGTACAAGGACGCACATGCACGCAAGTGAGTGCTGCAATTTACATCCCCCTGTTGGTTTCACGCTAATCTGGCGGATTGATGGGATGCGGCCACAAACTAAGCAATGCACCAACAAAGGTAATGAAAAAGAAGACTGGTAGCAAGCAAACATGGATGTAAATGATGCACTATTTAAAATATAAAAAGGTGCATTTTTGAAGAAGGTAATGCATGATGAAAATAATAATCTGAGTGGCATTACGTTTTTACCAAGTGTATTTGCTACTTTAAATTAGTTGTAGATTAATGTAATATGTTTGAGACTGGGCTGGATCTGAACACATTAAATACAATTCAGCCTGTTTTTTGCAGCGGTGGTTAGGGGGAACCTCCATCATATCAGCCTTAGATGGCATTGAAAGGTCAGTGTAAATTCAGTACATCAGTTCAGTTCTATGTATATTCCAGCATGGTGTTATTGCAGAGTACATTCATTAATTCATACTCAAGTGCAATGACACCGTTCACACGTTATATAGATTACTTACAGAAACACACTTTTAATAGACTTTCACTTTCCCACATACTTACATGACTCTGCTGTGAACCCACACTGACATCCCTTAAGGCTGTATGTGTCTGTATGTATGTGTCAGAGAGACAGAGAGCGAGAGAGAGAGTGTCTCTGATATCCTCAGGGAAACACAGAGTGCTAGCTAGCTGGCGGAGTAGGTTTGTGGTGCAGGGTTAGTGTTAATGGAGATGTAAGCTCACAGGATTAGCACCCAAATGTAGGTATGTGTGTGTGTATGTGTTCTTGGGCTTTCTTTCATTACATTAAGGCCACTGCCTCTAAATCATTTAGTCCCTTTGCAGTCTCAGTGGTGTCGGTTAAGTGTTAGTAATCCCCATCAATACCGGGGTCTGCCTTCAGGCACTTTACTCACTACCACACACACACTAACACGTGTGCGTGTACACACACCAAAACATATGGCAATCAAGTAAGAAGACGCATTAACCTGTATGCAGTTAATTGCATACAAGTCCACAGACTACCCTGACACACACACACACACACACACACACACACACACACACACACACACACACACACACACACACACACACACACACACACACACACACACACACACACACACACACACACACACACACACACACGTACCACCCACTAAGCTAATTTGAGGCGAAGTGCTTTGCTCACTATTAGGCTTAATGCTTTAACTGCAAGCTATGGCTTGTATGTGTCTGTCTCAGCATCATGTCATCCAACAGTCACACACACATACACTCTCTCACAGACACATACACAAAAAGAGGTTTCCTTGAAGCATAACCCTAACCTTAATATTCATGTTCAAACCCTGAACTCTAAAATGGAGTCTAGAATGCAGCTCTCACATCCACCAAAAAAAAATTTAAGTTACTGTTGGTCCTACTTCCATTACTAGTTTTAGTGGCTGAGCTGCGCTTGAGATGGACCATCTCAGAGCAGGTACAAAGGTCACCGACTCTCCGGCACTGAAGACACACCCCTGCCATGCTGGGCTAATGCGACAGGCCAAACCGAACCGAGCCAGCACATTTGTATGGAAAAACCCATTAGTTCTAATTGGGGCAAAAACTCAATCCTAGAGCATACAGTGATGATTTTAGATAATTGTCTGCTTCCAACAGATCCATAAAGTAATGGTTTTCCCAGTTTGGTGAAGAACATGATTGGCATGCACAGAGCCTTAATCTCAAAGCTATACCATTTTGAATAATTGGAACACTGATTGCGAGCCAGGCCTTATCGCCCGACATCAGTGTTGGACCTCACTAATGCGCTTGTGTCTGAATAGTAGCAAATCCCTGCAGCCAGGTTCCACAATCCGGTGGAAAACATCATAATAATGGCCAACATATTAATGGTTTGGAATGATATGTTCAAGATATCGGTGTATTAAAGAATAAGAGAGGTTGTGACGATAGTAAGGCTTTTGTACAGTATACATACATACATGCCTTATATAGTACATGTACAGTGCTCTCCACAATTATTGGCACCCCTGTTTAAGATGGGGTCATGGACTTCTAAAAATTCTCCTTTTTTTAAGCAACATAGAACCCAAATGCAAAAAAAGAGAAAAATCCAACCTTTTTTTTAAGTACATTACTTTGGTGGTAAAAAAAAAAAAAATCACACATTTAGAAAAAAAAAACTTGAAATCATGTGTCCCACAATTATTGGCACCCCTAACAATTCCGCTGAAAAATGTAATTGATTTTTTTCAAAATATATTTTTCTGTAGTTGCTAAAGTTGGTCAGGGTATCTAGGAACTTTTAAATAGTAATTCATGACTTCCTGTTTCCCTGGGGTATAAATATGACGTGACACAGAGTCCTAATTCTCTTACCCATTTGTCAACATGGCAAAGACAAGAGAACACACAATTCAAGTAAGTGTGTCGACCTTCATAAGTCAGGCAATGGCTACAAGAAAATAGCTACTCGCCTTAACTTGCCCGTATCTACAGTCAGAGGAATCATTAAGAAGTTTAAAACAACTGGAACAGTGACAAACAAGGCTGGAAGAGGTCCCAAGTTTATCTTGCCACAACGCACAGTGAGGAGGATGGTAAGAGAAGTAAAAAAAAGTCCTAAGCTCACTGTCACAGAATTGCATCAAAGAGTGGCATCTTGGGGTCACGAAGTCTCCAAAACAACCATCAGACGCTCTCTACATGCCAACAAGCTGTTTGCGAGGCATGCAAGGAAAAAGCCTTTTCTCACTAACACTCCGCGTAAACGTCTGAGGTTTGCTAAGCGGCACTGGGACTTCAACTGGGATTGTGTGCTTTGGTCAGATGAGACTAAGATTGGGCTTTTTGGCAACAAACACTCTAAGTGGGTCTGGCGAAAAACAAAAGATGAGTATGCCGAAAAGCACCTCATGCCCACCGTGAAGTATGGTGGAGGATCTGTGATGCTTTGGGGCTGTTTCTCTTCCAAAGGCCCTGGGAACCTTGTTAGGGTGCATGGCATTATGAATGCTTTGAACTACCAGGACATTTTAAATAAAAACCTGATGGCCTCTGCCAGAAAGCTGAAGATGGGTTGTCACTGGGTCTTTCAGCAGGATAATGATCCTAAACATGTGGCAAAATCTACACAAAAATGGTTCAGCAGTCACAAACTCAAGGTCCTCCCATGGCCATCTCAGTCCCCAGACCTCAACCCAATCGAAAACCTGTGGGGTGAGCTAAAGAGGAGAGTGCATGAGAGAGGACCCAGGACTCTGGATGATCTAGAAAGATTGTGCAAAGAAGAATGGTCAAAGATCCCTCTCTCTGTGTGCTCCAATCTTGTGAAATGTTATAGAAGGAGATTAAGTGCTGTCTTGTTGGCAAAAGGGGGTTGTACAAAGTATTAACATCAGGGGTGCCAATAATTGTGGGACACGTGATTTAAAGAAAAAAAAAATTTTTTCTAAATGTGTGATTTTTTTTTTACCACCAAAGTAATGTACTTAAATAAAAGGTTGGATTTTTCTCTTTTTTTGCATTTGGTTTCTATGTTGTTTTAAAAAAAGGAGAATTCTTAGAAGTCCATGACCCCATCTTAAACAGGGGTGCCAATAATTGTGGAGGGCACTGTATCCTTCATTACAGTATATTGTCATAGAGTGATACTTGTGCCATATGCTTGCGTGTCACAGGCCAGAGTGCTGATGGCACAGCACATACTGTACACGCTCATGTGTGCACACAGATCAGGTAAACACACATGGACCGTGTGTGTGTGCATGTATTTTCTTGGGGGCTGAGTATGCTGGTTTGTTAGATCGTGGTGTGCAAACAGGGCTTGCATGAACATATACAACAATACATAAACCCATATACAACCACAGATTTTTAAAGTGCAGGACTGCAGTCCAAACAGGATCAGAGACACAAACACTTCACCTAAGGCGTGTCAACCACCATTTAAAGTACGTAAATTGGCACACATAGCACAAAATGGAAGTGCTTTACAGAGAGAAAAAGTAGTCAAGGTAGCTGGGTTGTTCCAATCCAGGGACTGAATGTGATACCATTGCATATTTTTTGCTCAGAAATAAGGCAGTGGCATTTTGGCACATCAACGTGTGTGGTCTTAGAATCCAAATAAACAAGCGCAGGATTCGTGGATGTGTGTCACATGCCGGCAGTGCATGCTGCGCTGAAGAGTAGAGGTGACGGTGATGAAGAAATTATATTTATTATTACACTGTATTGTCATAGTATTTTGAATATTTTCGGAGTAGTCTCAAACCTCCCTCAGAGACTGTGCACAAGACACCAAAATATGAGTTTATGAGAGAATGAGTAAGTCAAACCCATATATGGACTGTACAACAGCATGGTCACCTCAGTGATCTAAGATGGTTCTGTTCTGCTGGCAAGTCAATAGAAAAGACAGGTGTAAGACAGATGCCGTTCAAATAATACTGATAGCAGAAACAGTGTGGTACTAATGAAGTATCAATGTCAGCACTTCTTCTGCAACATTATTAGAATGTATCAGAGTCATAGTCAGAAATTTGCATGAAGATGGTCTTCATCTGGATAAAGGAAACCTGGTCAGACCAAGCACAGGACAAAAATAATTGAGAGACAAATCATTCAGAGGTGAAGTCCAACATGGGACACAAGACGGGAACAAATGGCAAGCAATGGTCAATTTTCTATGTCCAACTTGCAAAAAGGGGATAATAAAGAGATTAAGAGACAGTGAGTACATTTGAAGCATGGGACAGGAGATGCTTTTATATCTCAGATAAAGTTTGGTGTATGTAAAAAAAAAAAGACCATCACTCATTCAGGCTGGCTGCAAATTTACACAGTTGCAGAGGGGGAAAAGTAATTCAATATGCTGACAGAAAACAGCTGACAATGATTATGGAACTTACTGTATCAACGTGCTTGTTTTGACAATGGCACATATACATATATGTGACCTTCTTAACAATTTGAGAGCAAATGTTAAGAAGGAAACCAGTCATGTGGGCATGGTTTGTCCCTAGCTCTAGATGTCTTTTCAAGGTTCTGCTGCACTAATAAATGTCGCAGAAAAAGAGGGTGTGGAGGTGAAAAGAGAAGGGGAATTCAAGTTGCCTTGAAAAAGATCTCTCCCTGGTCCTGCTGTTGGTTTCAAGAGAGCATTAATAATGGCCTGAAGGGGACACTGATTAGAAGGAGGCCATATATTTAACACTAAGCAGACCCCTGAAAGGGTGTGTTTGCTGACAAATGAGGAAGTGTACTCTGACAGCCTGTATGTATGAACTATATTTGTACAAGTGTGGCGTATGCATGATCATTATGAGTGTGGTGTGTTCTTGTGCACATGAACAGTTGAATTCATTTCAGGTTAAAATATGGGCATTTAAAAAAAAAAAATTAGAAGAGGCTTGAGGTTGAGGTTGAGACCGGTTTGAAATACTGAGTGGTGGGTTTTGCTCTTTGAATGAACCACAAGATGCTTGTCATTAGCTTGACATAACTGTGTTCCAATTGTATGTATGTATGTATGTATGTATGTATGTATGTATGTATGTATGCTTATGTAACTGTATATATCCCTTGTCAATTATAATTTAGTTTTCCTTTTCATTTCTACCTTTAGTGCTTATATATATATATATATATATATATATATATATATATATATATATATAATAAATATATATATACACACACACACACACACACACACACACACACACACACACACACACACACACACACACACACACACACACACACACACACACACTACCAGTCAAATGTTTGGGGTCACTTAGAAATTTCCATTCCACTCCATTATAGACAGAATACCAGCTGAGATCAGTTGTATTGCTTTCTTTTTAATCAGGGCAGCAGTTTTCAGATTACATTATGTGTTTACATAATTGGAAAAGGGTTCTCGACTGTTGTAGAAAGAAGTGGCTGATCTTTAATGCAATATCTACATTGCCCATTATCAGCAACCATTCCCCCCCAATTTCAAAACACCCTTTTTTTTTTTTTTTTTTTTTTTTTTTAAAACGCTAACTGGTACTGAAAACACTGGAGAACCCTTTTCAATTATGTAAGCACATAATGTAATCTGAAAACTGCTGCCCTGGTTAAAAAAACAATGCAACTGATCCCAGCTGGTATTCTGTCTATAATGGAGTGGAATGGAAATTTCTAAGTGACCCCAAACTTTTGATTATATATATATATATATATATATATATATATATATATATATATATATATATATATATATATATATAGTTAGTTCTATAACATTGTATAATCTATTCTTATTTTAAAAACTTTGAAGATCTGTGTGTGTGTCGCGTGGAGGGGGCTAAAACAAATTCAACTGAGCAATACTGTTTTGTAAAATGACAAATAATAAATCCTTGAACACTTAAATAATTTCCCTCCCAGAACGGATACAAAGCATCTTTCATCTGGTCAGAGACGTGGCGCCCACACATCTAAAACTCCCTTCTGGGCGCTAGACATTGTTTTTCCATCAAACCAAAACAAAGATTGGGGAGTGTACACTTCACGGTGCTAGCATGGCCAGCTAATTGATTTCAGGCCAGATCGTGTTGCTGTGTAATGGAGCAGGCTAACGTGATGATGAAGCTGGGATGGTCATGGTGATGACTTTCACAGGGACTCCAGCCTCATTTGTTTGTTTGACAGGCTGCAGGGGTGTGTGTGTGTGCACGTGTGTTTCTCCATTTGGCGTAAAGGATATGGATTAAGCTATAGAGGTGACAGATGATATGTTTACAGTAGAATGTTTGCTTTCTGCACGATATTCAATTACAGGGTTTGTGTGTGTCACCGCCTGTGAATAAACGCGTGTGTGAGAAAGACGGAGTGTGTGCATGCCTCGTCATCTGTGTATTACAGGCTGTGTGTGAAAGGGTCACAGGCCTTTATCAATCACACAGAATTTGCTTACTTCCTTCCTCACTGTCTCTCGCCTCAATCTAACCCCCACACTCCTTCACTTCTTTTTTTTTTTTCTGGGAAGTAGTCCAAGCCAAATCTAAACTGGCGCTGTCCACTGTTTACTGGAGTTCCGACACAGCACAAATAAATACCTTAATGTTATTTATAAAACAGACCTGCTCATATACAGTGCTGCCCCAAAACCCCATCCCACGTAAAAGCCAGGACTGGGTGCAGGAGGAGTACTGTCGTATCATTACAGCTGGTGGTATGAATGTAGCAGTGGTAGCGTGATGAGGCATATCATCTTAGGATGTCAAAAAACAGCATTGGTCATTCATTTAAATGAACCATGATGATGTTTAGCGGGCACTCAGACAGTGTGGCCCTGCACGGAAACAAAGCAAGGGGCTGTGTTGGTGGCGTATTGTTTAAGGTACCGGCAAAGTGATGAAATAGGACCCAGGAAGGCCGGTTTGAGAAAAAGATCTATGACTTTGAAGGCTTAGACAGCAAAACACTGCACAGCTGTTTATAACACTATGAGACTGGATTTTACAACTCTGGAAAGTGATCACAGTGAGGCAATCATTTTATTTTTTGTCTGGACTATCGCAAGGCAATGAAAGGCATTCACGTTTCCTAAACTATTTGACCATCCATCTAGCAGTTTTGATACTCTAGTATACTGGTGCCTTAATCCAGATTATAAAGGTTCTGTAAATTCAACCAAGTCGTTTTCATGCCTAAACCTAACTTTGACATGGGAGATGGCTGTTTCTTTTCTGTTTCCTTCCTTCTGCCCTGGCTGCCAGGCTGGACAGTGCTACATGCTGTGGCTGTGCGAACAGTGGTGATGAATATTGTACCATTTCTGGCTTCCTCTCAGGGGGGTAAACGAAGAGGATTCCCAAAGCCAGAGCCTCGTGTTCCTGGAAATCCTCCACAATCCCATTTGATCTCAACGCTCTGCCTCGCCTAATGTGTCCCTAAGCTGGCTTTATCACACCACAGAGACGGCCAAAGGGGACAGACCGAGGCTCTGTTCTCACCTGGCAATCCCATACTGTGTGTCCTGAGTGAACCCATCACAATTGGACAGCTCTATAAGCCAGTTCTCACCTGGCCTTAGAATGTGTCTTCACATGCGTTGTGAGTGGCCACTTGTGATCGGATCTCACTTTCCATCTTAATATGCAAATAAACACGTACATCATTTCCGTTCATATAAATAGCCTGCATATTTTAATGAAAAATGTTTTTTGTTACTGTTGTGTGTTGTGTGTGTGTGTACATTTCCATTGTGACTCTCACATAAATCATACATTATAACAGAAACGTGCAATGACTAATGAAAAAGCGCTGACTACCAGCTGCCTGTGTCCCAAAGGACGTTACTATACGGCGGTATGTGTTTAGTATGTCCAGATTGTTGTGTACATTTTATGAACCTAAAAATAAGGCTGCCACCGGCGGTCTACCGGACCTGTGCAGGAGAGAAAGACGTTTTTAAAAGTCTCTGTGTTCAGCTCTCAGTAGTTATGTAGCTTCTAACTGAATCTCTTTGGTTTGAAGTTCAGTTTCTCTCCTGCGTCCCTGTTTGTACTTTCAGATATCTGCTTTATTTTACCGTTTGCTGATCAAGACCCAACATTTCCTGATATTTGTTACTTCATAATAAACGCTTTCCAATAACAAAATAATGGCGGCCTTTTATCATGAAGAATTTATTCATAGCTGTTCCTTGTTCACTCTGACCACTCAGGCTCGCCGTCTTCTTAATAGCAACAGCAGACGTTGCGACGTAAGAACATGAATGCCTGTAGTAATATCCTACATATTCGTAATTTAGGTTACAGATAGATAGACATTTATTGATCCTTACGGAAATTCATCTTGCACCATACAGCTCATCAAAAAGACAGAAAAAAGACCATAAACAACAGACAAAACAAGACCACCAACCCTTCCCTCCTCCCCACACACCCCCAATACACAATCCCAAATATCTACACATCATACAAACAAGAATAGCAAAGTGCAATGTCATTAGCACCAATGGGCTATCAACAGTAAGGTGCATCATCATCAGTGGCGTTTTAATATTATACCAACAAGCAGTATTGTTAGCCAGAAAGGATCAAGTTATTTTCCCTAATTTATTTAGTAGCGTAATGCTGGTAGGAATGAATGATTTGCGAGCCCGGTTGGTTTGTAAGGACGGCACCCTATATCTTCTGCATGATGGCAGCACCTCATACGCTTGAAATAGGGGATGTAGCCCATCACCGCAAATAGCTTGTCCTTTCCTCACTACCCTGGATTCACAGATTGTGGTCAAAGAACTTAACTGAAGTCCATACTAACTATCCGGTGTAATTTACTTTTATTTGTCACTGACAAAGACAAGTACCAGGCAATGGAGCAGAAAGTCAAAATAATCTCAACAAAAGAGCGATAGAAAAGGACCATCATGTCTTTTTCCACTCTAAACTGTCTCAGCTTCCGCATAAAATACAATCGCTGCAGACCCTTTTTATAGATGGCATCAGTGTTGGTATTCCCTGATAGCTTAGCATCTATTATTGTTCCTAAGTATTTATACTCCTCTACCACTTCAATCCCTTGCGCCTCTATAGTCATCTGCTGGTTGGTCGAGCCCCCACTTCTAAAGTCAAATATCATTTCTTTAGTTTTGTTTGTGTTTAGCAGAAGACAACTGGACCTGCACCATTCTATAAACTGATCTACCCAAGCCCGGTAGTTGGTTTCATCGTTGTCCCGTATCAAACCTATTTGATGAAACTAAAAACAAGGTTATTTTCTACTGTAAGTCACCCTGGGGACCTCCGTGCCGTCGACACGGCCGCCTTTTTCAGGCAACCACGGGGCACAGAGCTCCAGAGAGACAGGGATAAAAGCAGACGGGCTGGTGTCAGATCTCTGCAAATGAGTACATACTTCCGCTTACAGTTGAGTAGGCGGTCCTTCAGTGTGGCCCAGGCAACATTCAGGTACACACAGCTAAAAGAATGAGGCCACATCCGAATGTGTTCTGAGTGATCAGATCTCAATGTGTCCTCAATGCACCCTGGGTGCATTCACATCTGTACTTAGAGCTGTCCATTTGTGACTGGATAACTCAGGACAGATGTTACTGCCAGGTGAGAACATGATTGCATGCATTGCATTGCTAGATGGTAAGGGTTGCTTCAGCTTCTACAGCAGCTCACACAACTTGTGCTTCATCAAAGCAGTTGCACAATAAGCTCAGATGTTTCACATCCTACGTGGCATCTACAGCCAGCAAGACAAGAATGAAAATAATGACCAAGTGGCAGGACAGCCAGGGCGGAGACAGAGAGAAAGAGATGGAGACAGAGAGAAAGAGATGGAGACAGAGAGATAGAGACAGAAAGAAAGACAAACAGCCAGCTGAGGTGGAGAGTAAAGCGTTATGACTCAGCCAACCCTAGCCTCTTTGTTTAGAGCAAATAAATCCTACATTATCGTGTCTCTCTCTTGGGTCTAAAAGCAAGCATCTTACAGGGAATTAATCGTATTGTACGGAGGGAAGGGGAGGGGAGAGCCCATTTCATTTCCTCGTCAAATTTGGGGTGAATTGTATTGGAAGCCAAGCAGCCACAGGGGAATGGCTGCCTCTCCTCTTTCCTCTCATATCCTTGCTTATGCCTCTCCAAAGCCATTTGTCTGCTCTGTCTGTCGCAGGCCAGGACACACTTCTCTTCTGTTTGTTCAGACATCTCTGTGTCCTCCTGCTGGTGTTGTGTTTCATTGCCACACAATCCAATGCTTCTTGTTTTATGGCTGAGAACATTTTTGACACAAAGCGTTGCCATATTGTTTACAAGTTGCTTGGCTCTACAAGCACAATCTGTTGTGTGGCTTGTGAGTCATCAGCTTAAATCCGTGGACAAGCTTGGACACTGACCACCGGTAGGAGAGTGTGACTTCAGCTCTCTGTAAGAACTTTTTCAGGCTGCATGAATATGAATCTGACTAGAGATGGAAAAGTCAACTTAAGAAAAGAAATGTGTGTTAATAAGTGTGCATATGTGTGCGTCCTACTCATTGCCAGCCAAGCCTCCTCAGACCTCTAAACAAGCGCCATAAATTCAGCCTCCACTTACCTGCAGTAAAAATGTCAGGAGCAAGGCTTTTATTGGGCCACACACACACACATACATAACGTACACACACTGAACCCGCTTAGAAGTCACTAAATACACACCCCCTCCCTCTCCTAAACACACACGCCAAACCCTTTTACTCCCTGTTTATCCAGCCATCTTCCATAGCAGTCAATTGATATTGACATGACATGCTGGTGGTATGCAGGGATTCCATGCTAACAACATTAGCCACATAGATCCTGTCACAGCCACTCTGTCACCTCCATACACCCCCACCCTCTGACATACAGACAAGCTGAAATGAAATAACATAATATAAGGTGGAAATAAAATTACACATTCAATGTCACAAATACAATCTATCTCAGAGGGATTTTTCCTGAAAATATGTTTTCTGAAGATCGACCAAGAATTAATTGTATGGTTGAATATCCTTTTATAGCCAATAACTCTTGACTTGTGCTATGAACAATTTCATGACTAATACTTTTACAACAATTACCACATTTTTAGAATATATTTAGTACATTTACAGCAAATTTAATTTGAAATTGAATCTAAACCTACAGTATTAGATTTTTCAGATTTTTTTTTAAGGTAGGTTTAGTTAAGTTAAGTAGTTACTTAGTTATTAAGTGATAAATAAATCATTGATATGCTAGATTATTTTGGTGAAAAATAGATTAAGGATTTGGCAATGGTTTTGTAAACTTTGCTGTACTGACACAGGATAATAAACACATAAAAAAAGTAATAATGACTTTTTTTGCGATCAAGATCATGCTTAAACCTAAAACTACACTATTCGCTGGGTTTTCCAAACCGTTTGTGAAATTCATTAAGATCAACAAATGGATGTTTTCCTCTCACTTTCATCTCCAAACTTTCTGGAAGTCTATAGTCTACTGACTGGAGAGAGAGACACAGAGAGAGAGAGAGAGAGAGAGAGAGAGAGAGAGAGAGAGAGAGAGAGAGAGAGAGCGAGCACAGTAAAACCTAAACTATCTTTTAGAGTTTCACATTGTCATCCACACAAAAACATCAAAAAATCTAAGATGAACCAAACAGTGTCACAATATTTACCAGTAAGATATATCAAATCTTCTATTTATTTCACTGTGTGTGTGTGTGTGTGTGTGTGTGTGTGTGTGTGTGTGTGTGTGTGTGTGTGTGTGTGAGAGAGACACATCTGGAAGTGTAATCAGTGGGCTTCTTTCAAGAGCTGCCAAAGCACACAGGCCAATAAGGAATCCACTTTACAGACCATCGATCTCCGCTGGCCACAGCCAACACAAACACACGCACACACACAGTCATACACACGGTGGGATGAGCAGTCACACACAGAGACACACATTCACAGAAGAATGGCTAGATTCATATGCAGTACAATACCCACCTACATTTACCCTTTTACGCACACACAGCAGGAAGACAGACGGACTCATGTGAACCCACACGCATGCAGGATGTCCTACAACCTGGTGCTGAGAGACAGACACACACACACACACACACACTTGTTTTTTTAAAGATTATTTTTTGGCCATTTTAGGCTTAGGACAGCTGAAGACATTAAAGGGGAGAGAGAGGGGGAATTACAAGCAGAAAAGGGCCGCAGGGCAGAGTCGAAACCTCGGCCGCTGCGTCAAGGAATAAACCTCTATATATGGGTACGTGCTCTACCAGGTGAGCTACCCAGGCGCCTGGTTTAAAGAAGTTTTATGTCCCCACACCGAAAAGTTGTTGTATTTCCATGACACTAACCGTCACAATTTCTAGAAAATTAGGACCCTGACAACAACCATAGCTCAGAAAACAAAGTGAAAAGAAAATTGGGGAGAAAGCCAACGGAATTGTTGTTAATTCAAAAAAATGCCAAAATAAGAAAGAGACACCGAAATTTTACAAAGTTCTTGCGATGCAAACGTTTTAAAAATGCAGTATGATTTTTGTATTTTAATTCTGATTGTTTTTAATATACAAAAATAAAAAACATTTAAAGATCTTCTTTGAAAAAAAAAACTAGCCCAATCCATGATATTTCACTGACCAGTGGAGACCCAAGGGAGATTTTCCAACAATTTTGTGCAAACTTATCCTCTACTTGTCTCGATTATTGTTTTTTTTCTTTTTCTCCAACCAGACGGGGGGAAAACACAGAGATACAAACAAATAAACAATGGAAATATTGTTATGGGTAGTCTCTGAATGATTCAGAGTGCCCTGCAATGAGCCATCGGCGTCTAAAACACTTCCAGATGATTCTCAGACAATAGAAGGAGAGAAAACAAGACTGATACGTCATTCATTTACTTTGGGCCACAGAACAACAATAAATCCTGGAGGGGCAGCAGGCACATACACACTCCCACACACAAAAGTAAGTATGTTTGTTCATGTGCATGTGTAGTGATCTGGAAAAGGAAACTAGATAGATTGAGCTGATAGGAAACTGCATATACTTGAAAGCCAAAATGCAACCCACCAACAAACAGTTGTTTTACAACAGTGTTACACACACACACACACACACACACACACACACACACACACACACACACACACACACACACACACACACACACACACACACACACACACACACACACACACACACAGCTGCCAAGTGCAGGAGACAGCCTCCATTGAGAAACCCAACGAGCTGTGCCTCTCCTGAGACTAAAGCACACACACATAGACGTGCACACAGAAACTCAAAAACAGACACACACCAATGCTATCACTGGCAGCATCAGAGTGAAAGTCAGTGGCTGTGACAGAGCTGTGAAGCCGTCCTGGCAAACACCAGCAGTTAGCTGCAGATTCATGATATTTACTTCCCTTCGTAGACACTAAATAGAGTGAAAACCTGATGTGGTGTGCGGGGGTGTGGTTCATAATCTCAGGCTCAATTTATTCTAGAGCTAGATTGATTTATATGTCCACCTGTGACATGACGGATAAAGTACACTGTAACTAATTAAACACGGTACTGTAGAAGTGATCAATACTACAGTGCATTGTTTATCTATGGATTCTAATGACATATTTTGAGATATTAAGATTGCACACATGTGCATGTGTGCATGTTTATTGCTTCAAAAGCTCATCTGGACAGAACTAGGTAAACAACAAAAAGCACAAAACTGGGATAAAGCATATTGACATAAATTAGGCAAGTAAGGAAGAACATTTCATTCTTCTCTAGTCCCTGCTCTGTGGCAGCCAGCCTCACCTTTATACAGTACTCACAAATACCTAACCACAGACCACACCCATCAGATACAGTAATAAATAATAAATAATGTACACCCCAATCATATGCAGATTTTGCATTGAGGTTATGATGCATGAGTTTTTGTTTAGCATACAAAAACTACATACCTCTTACCATCAAAAGCATTACCTATATACTATTTATATTCACGCAGGTTTTCTGAGTAAGCATTGTAAAATGTAACACAGGAAATGACTACTCCTGAGTCCTGACTGAGAAAAGATAAGGAGTAAAAGTAATTGCAACATAAAAAGTCACAAAACTGGGTTAGGGTATAAAGAAATAAATCAGGATTGGGCAACAAAAAAATTCTTCTAGTTGCTGCTCTTTGGCTATCAGCTCACCAATGACCACACCTGTTTGAGACAAATCATGGAGGATTTAGGCACAGAGTGGATACAAGTTTGCTCAACTTGCATATTGCAGTTTTAAAAGTGTGTTTGTTGTTAAACCTGTCTGGATAACACATGTTGTAAAATGTTGCTGTACTGTAATATGAATGAAAAAATGTGCATCTGTTTTTCTCTTTCCTACTGAACACTGTATGTGCTACCCCACCCTGCCTCAAAATAGAGCTGTGAATGCAGACAGATTTCATTTTGTCTGGGTTTCAATGCACTCATTAGTCACTAGTCCGGGTTTTTTTGGTTTTTGTGTACCATGGTGGTCGAAATGTGTTTCAGAGGGCTTTTCTACCCTTCCCACCGAATACAATTTGCAGAGGAAATAGTGAATATTTGGAATCTTATGGCATTATAATGGTTTACTATAAAGGCATCATATTTAATATACTGATAATTTGTACAAAAAGTTCCCACTGGAGGGACGACATACTGTAGATGACAGTTGTAGTATCAGGTTAACACAAAAAAAACATATGGAGTGATTCGACTTCTTCACAGAAAGTGCTGGACAGAAAGAGAGAATGGAGAGACACAAGAAGATGAAAAAGGCCAGCAGGGTGAGGTAACCATGTGCAGATGGATGTGTGTGTGTGTGTGTGTGTTTGTGTGTGTGTGTGCGCAGGCAGCTGCAGGAAGGATCCTGCTGAGAAAGAGCAGGACGTCTTGTCATCCACTGTGGCCACAACATCAAGACACACTCCCACACGCACATGCACGCACGCACACACACACTTAGACATACACACACACACACGATTTTCTGACTCACTCTCGCAGACACACACGCTAACACACATATACAGTATAATCAGTCACATTCATACATACAAACAGACACACGCATACACATTCTCCTACATACATATACATACACACTCACACAGCCCACATAATGGGCCATTTCAGCACCAAGACCACAGCTAATACAGTAAATGACAGGGAAGGACTGGGAGAGAGCCAAGCTAAATGTGACACTGATTTTCTGTAGAGTGTGTGTGTGTGAGTGTGTGTTTACCGCCCTGACACCATGACTCTACAGGCCGGGGCCCAGATGCTGGTGTGGCAGTTGTTTGGTTCACCGTCACACACACACGCACGCACGCACACACACACACACACACACACACACACACACACACACACACACACACACACACACACACACACACACACACACACACACACACACACACACACACACACACACACACACACACACACACACAGATACATGCACGAAGCGTTGTCCTTAAACAACATGGCTGTGGTGTTGGAAACTCTGACCAAAGTGTCAGTGGAAGCATCAAAGCAGCGTAATGAGAGAGCAGAGAAAAACCTAGTCAACAAGGCAGCTTACACCAGTCCAAAACACAGGAATACACTCCACCAGTTTACTGCTCGGGGGGGGGGGGTCACTGGGCTGAGTGTGTAACATGATATGTGTGTGTTTAGGTGGGAGTGATGGGGTGAGGACATTATACAATTTGTCTTGTGTGTTCTTAACTACTGATCTGCAGGAATTAAATGGTTCCTATTGAGATGCTTTCTTTTTAATAGACCAAAACTGATGGCTACCAACTAAAATTATGAACTAAAGTAATTAGCTGATAATGGAAATTTTCACCTTGTTATCTTCAAATTGGACAATTTTCAGCTAGAAAAGCTGGGGAAATTCAAGACATCCAATTTTTTTTCACAAAATTGTATTATACCCTTTCTTATTTTCCTAGGAATCAGCTCTTAGACTATATTTCAGCAAATGGCCCAAAAACGTTGGACTTTAACACCGAAACCGCTGTTCATTTCACATTTCCTATGTCAATGTTGGTTTCTTTTAACCACAACCCTAATCGTAACCAAGTGGGTATTATTGTAACCATGACGATGATGGCCCCCAACCTAAACCAAGTTGGTTTTGTGCCTAATCCTAACCAAACCTTACTCACAAGGTGAAAACAACACAAGCGTCGCTGTCGAGCCTGGTTAATATTATTTAATTTTTCAAGAAATGTAGACAAATAATACAGAATTTTTATTTGTGTGCCATCTTTGTCAATGTGTGTGTGTGTGTGTGTCTCCAGCCCCAGTGCTCATAAATCAAATCGCCTGCCGTGCATGTGCCTCCACCCCTGCTGTGCAAATTTGTCCAATTAGCCATGGCCCCCGGGGAGTGTAAGCGTGCAAACGCATGTGCGCACGCACACACACACGCACACGCGCACACACACACACACACACACACACACACACACACACACACACACACACACACACACACACGGCCCTCACAATCCAGTGTGAAATGGGGCTCTGCCACAGTGTGAGGATTAAGCGACAATAAAATGCATTTCACGGCTGCAGCGGTTTATAGGTCCGGCCTCCATAGACCTCTGGCCAAAACACTGCAACTACCCCGCCCCATTAATCTCTGCTTTCTCCACCCATACACATGCACACCCTGGGAGAGAGAGAACTTGAATCAATCAACGCCCTCCCCAGCGACTCTGGACAGACCAAGATGTTTTCCTAAATTAAGTTGTACACATCCCTCTCTGGCAGCAGTTGCCTGTCGTGAACACACCAAAAGCTGATGACAAACTCCATATTCTAAAGGCTATGTCTTTATCAAAACATTATGCCAAGGAATAACAGTCCTATATCTTGAAGTATGAATTTGCTTTTTTCTCTGAACTAAAATAGCAATGGATAGTATTAAGAGGGCCAAAAATAAATGACATTAAAAAAAACATCCAGTCAGTACTATCCACTACTAATATGAAAATATGATAGTGAATAATTATACAGTAGACTCTGCATTTACAAAAACCAAAAATGTGTGGCAGAATTTAAACACTTTTACAATGGACAAAGTCAGAACACACAAAATAAGTAAAATATTAGACGTCCCAATTTTGAATAAAAAAAGACTTAATTACTTTACTAAATTATTTATAATAATTAACAATACTAGAAAGTGTGCAGGTGGTTGGGAGTATATAGAATACAGTTTAATATACAGTGCCTTGCGAAAGTATTCGGCCCCCTTGAACTTTTCGACCTTTTGCCACATTTCAGGCCTCAAACATAAAGATATAAAACTGTAATTTTTTGTGAAGAATCAACAACAAGTGGGACACAATTATGAAGTGGAACGAAATTTATTGGATATTTCAAACCTTTTAAACAAATAAAAAACTGAAATATTGGGCGTGCAAAATTATTCGCCCCCCCTTAAGTTAATACTTTGTAGCGCCACCTTTTGCTGCGATTACAGCTGTAAGTGGCTTGGGGTATGTCTCTATCAGTTTTGCACATCGAGAGACATAAATTTTTGCCCATTCCTCCTTGCAAAACAGCTCGAGCTCAGTGAGGTTGGATGGAGAGCGTTTGTGAACAGCAGTTTTCAGTTCTTTCCACAGATTCTCGATTGGATTCAGGTCTGGACTTTGACTTGGCCATTCTAACACCTGGATATGTTTATTTGTGAACCATTCCATTGTAGATTTTGCTTTATGTTTTGGATCATTGTCTTGTTGGAAGACAAATCTCCGTCCCAGTCTCAGGTCTTTTGCAGACTCCATCAGGTTTTCTTCCAGAATGGTCCTGTGATTTGGCTCCCATCCATCTTCCCATCAATGTTAACCATCTTCCCTGTCCCTGCTGAAGAAAAGCAGGCCCAAACCATGATGCTGCCACCACCATGTTTGACAGTGGGGATGGTGTGTTCAGGGTGATGAGCTGTGTTGCTTTACCGCCAAACATAACGTTTTGCATTGTTGCCAAAAAGTTCGATTTTGGTTTCATCTGACCACAGCACCTTCTTCCACATGTTTGGTGTGTCTCCCAGGTGGCTTTTGGCAAACTTTAAAGCGACACTTTTATGTATCGTATAAGAACAAATGGCTTTCTTCTTGCCACTCTTCCATAAAGGCCAGATTTGTGCAGTATACACGACGTATTGTCGCCTATGGACAGAGTCTCCCACCTCAGCTGTAGATCTCTGCAGTTCATCCAGAGTGATCATGGGCCTCTTGGCTGCATCTCTGATCAGTCTTCTCATTGTATGAGCTGAAAGTTTAGAGGGACGGCCGGGTCTTCGTAAGATTTGTAGTGGTCTGATACTCCTTCCATTTCAATATTATTGCTTGCACAGTGCTCCTTGGGATGTTTAAAGCTTGGGAAATCTTTTTGTATCCAAATCCGGCTTTAAACTTCTCCACAACAGTATCTCGGACCTGCCTGGTGTGTTCCTTGTTTTTCATGATGCTCTCGCGCTTTACACGGACCTCTGAGACTATCACAGAGCAGGTGCATTTACGGAGACTTGATTACACACAGCTGGATTCTATTTATCATCATTAGTCATTTAGGTCAACATTGGATCATTCAGAGATCCTCACTGAACTTCTGGAGAGAGTTTGCTGCACTGAAAGTTAAAGGGGCTGAATAATTTTGCACGCCCACTTTTTCAGTTTTTATTTGTTAAAAAGTTTGAAATAGCCAATGAATTTCGTTCCACTTCATAATTGGGACCCACTTGTTGTTGTTTCTTCACAAAAAATTACAGTTTTATATCTTTATGTTTGGCGCCTGAAATGTGGCAAAGACGAAGCGTTCAAGGAACGGGATAAGGCACTGTATATATATATATATATATATATATATATATATATATATATATATATAGTATATATGTATAAAAATGCTTGTTTTGCAGCTTCCAGTGAACTGGCAGTTTTGGGTGTTGTCACAATGATAATGATAATATGGTGGGCACTGCAAAAGAAAACACAACACAAGCACTCCACTCTTCACCATTTGACGACACATGCGCAGCGTTTAGAAGAAGCACTCCAAATACAGAAACGTGATGCACTAAGCTCACAAAACAACAGAAACTGTTTCCAGGTTACACTAATAAGTGATGCACAGCGTTTCTTGTTGCCATTTATGGATTGTGAAGTTATTGAAGACGACTATCCCTCAGTGGTGTGGAAAAATGACCTAAAATTTTGGGCTTAAGTTTTTTGGGCTTATTTTAAAATTGTGATTGCATGATTCAGATATTATTGCCGATATCTGCTGTTATCCTAGCGTTAGACTATTGCTTATCATTATAATACAGGAATTCAGAATCAGAACACAATGTCCGATTGCAGACTTTAATAACTTCATAAGCCACAAACCATGGCATCAACAAGTGTGTCCCAGCCGTTTTCATCATTGTTTAGCTTCTGTATTTGCTTTTTCTAAATCATGTCGTCATGTTGGTGAAGATGTTTCTTCATTTGCAGTGTGTTGAGCTCTTATGGCCACCGTATGATGATGAGTGGGCAGCGACAGAATAATGGTAATGATTGACTTTGCCACACTAGAACAGGAGCACAATAGCTTGTAAAAGTTTGTATAAAATAAATTCTTAATTATCTCATGTGAAATATTAAACACAGAGTATCATAATCAACCAAATACTTTTGCATGTTTCAACAGAAGCCATACACAAGCATGCACCTTTATTTTTTGTTTCTTATCGCTGAGCTGCTAGCTTGTTGCCCTGCCTCTTCCTCTGAGGTCAGCATATGATTGCATTTTGCGTGTGTGTGTGTGTGTGTGTGTGTGTGTGTGTGTGTGTGTTGATCTGGATGCAGACAGTAGTCCTGTAGTGCTGGCCAGGGTTAAGGCTCTTATATGGAGGATAATCCAGGATGGCCAAGGGGGTCTTAACTCACCCCTCCAACACACAGGGTGTCACTGGGTGGGTGGGAGGGTTGGCAGAGGTGTGAAAGGGAGTCTAAAATCTCTCTCTTTTAGCCTATCTTGGCTGCCCATTGTGCCCGTATAAAGCGTTCATTATACTCGCCATTCCCAACCTGTCGCGCGACACTAGTTGCAGTCTTCTCCTGAACAGAGGTGTCGCAACTGAGGAAAGGCTACCGACTTTACTATTTCTACGGACTAGAAGAAGAAAAAAGTAAACAATGGCAGAACTGGCAGCAGCACTGACGTCAATGTCAACAGTGGCTAAGATGATATTGGAGTCAATGGATGAAGAAGAACAGCTGCTTCTGAGCCTGCTTGCAAAGAAACGAAGAAAAAGAAGGTGGAATGTTCGTCCTTTGAATAACGCCAGACATAATTATGGTGAGTTCAATATCCTCGTGAAACAAATGAGGATGATAGACGAAGAGAAGCACTTTGAATATTCGATGACCTACTTCGTCGGATCAAGCCTTTCATTCACCATAAAATAACTCATCTTAACTCAGTAAGTTTACAAGAGAGACTTGCAGTCACTCTGAGAGTCCTGGCATCCGGTACCAGTCAGAATGCAGTTGCTATTGGCGTACTTGCTGGGAAAGCTTGCCCTCGAACTCGTCCATGCTTCCTGTTTCCGCTTTGTCCTGCGGCGCCGGAAAAAATTGAGTGGCACTTTAAATCCTGGCGCGCCAGCGAGATCTACGTCATTTTGAAGTCACATTGTCGCGTGACACGTCAGGAACGGCGACTGTAAAGCGTTCATAACCCTGCAGGACTCCACTAATGTACGAGTGTAAAAGTGTGTAAAACAAATGAGGGGTGTCAAAATGACAAAACTGGTATTTGTAGTGACTATTTGTAGTTGTGTTGAAATGTGCTTGTTTGGCAGGTTATAGAGTACTTTTTTTAGAGTACAAGTTGTAACCATCTAAGAGTGTAAAACACGCATGTACTTCTCTTTCTTTTGTCTTTCCGCCTCTAAAAGATAGGTGATAGAAAGAAATAACTACAGCTGATTCACAGAAATAAGAGTGAAGTGAGAAGTGGTCATAGAAAGGAAAAAGGCAGGAGGGAAGCAGCAAATGAAAGAAAGTAGTAAATGAAAGAGAAGGAAGAAGGGAAGGATGTTTGATAGAAAGAAATAAAGGACAGGGTTATGGAAGAATAAAAATGGGAGATGAAAAAGGTGGTTTTATTCAAAGGAGGGAATGGCTAAAGAAGGGAGTCAAGAAAAGAAGAAGAAGGTAGGTTGGAAGAAATGTACATGGATGCAAACAGCAAAGGAAAGCAAATAAATGTTGGAGGAAGGATTGGTTGATAGAAAGAAAAAAAAGGAGAAAATAAAGAAGAAGAAAGGAGAAAATAAAGAAGGAAAGAAGGAAGAAAACAAAGGTAGGAAAGAGGGAAAACAGCTGTTTATCAATAATTAGATTTTTACTGAAGTAAACAGGAAGTAAAAAGGAAAATACAGAAGGAGGAAAGAAAAAAGAATCCCTATCTGAATCTGTGCTTCTGTCTCTGTAGATGAAAACATAGTTTTTCTGTGTGTGTGTTTGTGTATGCATGCATGTATGTGATTTGACAGATCTGGCGGGGGCATTATCAGGCGAGGTAAATCGGCCTAAACCTGGTGCTAATGTCTTGGTGGGGGTGTGGGAGAGATTAATAAGGACCAGCTCCAAAAGGCTTTAGCTGGCCCGCTAAGATTCTTAACCCGCCTAACCTCCCCTGGCGCCACCCGGAATCCAAAATGTCCCTGAATGTCGACGCAAAAACACTCACACGAGTTTCATTTTCCACTGCTTATCAATCAGAGCTTCTGGGTTTGGATTTTTTGAGTTTGGGTAGTAGCACTTGTTACACAGTGGGCAAAACTCGGAATGCAGTTCAGTCAAACGATAAGTATATTCTTGTATACAGTTGTTTGTGTGAAAACAGTGTTCATACACATTTCTCCAAAAGAATTAATACATTTGAAATGGCAGAAGATCACTGTTCCTTTATTTTTTGGGAATTTTTAGGCCTTAATTTAACAGGACAGCTGAAGACATGAAAGGGGAGAGAGAGAGAGGGGGAATGACATGCAGCAAAGGGCCGCAGGGCGGAGTTGAGACCCGCGGCTGCTGCGTCGAGGAGTAAACTTCTATATATTGGCGCCTGCTCTACCAGGTGAGCTAGCTAGGCGCCCATACTCGCTGTTTCTTACCAAGCTGTTTGTGTTTACTGAACTCTAATTTGGGGTTTAGGTGTATACAGTACCATTGGTATTTCCAGTTACTTTTAGATTAGTAACATCTCAGGAGCAGAAAGAAGTGACTTCTTGCGTTGTGGGATTAATTCTACTCTTATTTAAAATGAAACTTTTGAACACTACTTAAAACATTGATTTGTTTTTACCATGACCACAATCTTATGAGGTTTTAGTTGCCTAAATGTAATCACTACTTGTTTGCCTAAGTAAACTTTCTGACTTCAGCTAAACACTCAAACTGCCGTTAATATACAACATACAAAGTTTTCTCCAGGTAGGCACTGTGTCCGCCGCGCCAACGTCCGCAATAGACATATTCTTATATTATATATATAACTAGCTTCCCTGTGTAAGGATTTTGTAGATATCCAGAAAACTGAAGTCCAGGCTGTATTGGAGAGCCAAATGGCAGTCATTAGATCTGATATCAACGCTGACTTATAAGGATAGAGAGAATCAACGCAGTCTACGCTGAGCGTCACGGTTAACGAAATGGGGGAAAGCTTATCCCCATGCACGGATGACATCACAAATTTACACAATAAAGTAAAGCGTCTCACTGCTCTGGCTGACACACTGCAAAATAAGTGATCAAGAAACAAGGTCAAGTAGAAACAGCATAAGAATAGTTGGAGTACTGTACCAGAGGTTCTGTCTATCAAGTGTTTAATTGGCTCACTACTTAGCTGTACTTGTATGCTGATATATTGTTGGGTAGTTTAATTTATAACAAAACATCATGCTTTATAAACTACATATGTTGTATGTATTGTGTGCAAAAATCTATTATTTTGTAAAGTAAGTAAAGCTGTCAGATTAATGTAGTGGAGTAAAATGTACAATATTTACCTGAGAAATGTAGCGGAGTAGAAGTAGAAAGTGGCATGAAAAGAAAAGACTTGAGTTAAGTACAAGTATCTCAAATTTGTACTTAAGTACAGTTCTTGAGTAAATGTACTCATTTACATTCCACCACTGCGCTCTAATTTGCACACCGCTGACAGATGGTTGTTGTGTCTTACGTTTTGATTAGCACTCTAGTCTTTTAAATCCTATTCGCACAGTTAAATCTGCACATGTCAAGACAATCACCATGGGATGTGATTTCACTGTGAGATTCATTAAAAGTTTCATCTAATCCTATTTTATGTTAAGTACCTGTCACAGGATAAGTGTAATTTGGTGTCATGTGCGTTGAGATGGCGGGACAAGCCCCGACCTCATCTGCGCTGGGTGGGATTGAGACACAAATCTGGATCATTACTGATTCAAAACAACAGCTCGCTGCTCTCGCCCTCTGGTAAGGAGTGATAATCTTTGATTTTGGCTCTCTGCTACTGTTTTTTACTCTATGCCTGCACAGGGGCTGGACAAATAAAGGTTGAGACCAAAGCAACTGTAAATAGCTGATATCTAATATCGGACCATTTCAATGCAATACATTCAAGTAGTTTCACAGCAGTCAGTGATTTCCCAAGAATTCTATTGTTGTTGCTGGTACAGACACCATCAATAAAATAAACCAGCAACTATGGAATCAACCAAGCTGAATCATATATGCCACATCATACATACAGTAGGCTTGCTGGTTTGGTTTGCTGATGACACAGATGGATATCAGCAAATACTGTATCAACAGACTTTCTCTGTTTTTTGCTTCATTCTACTTTTCCTGCAACTTTTTTTTTTTTTTTATCTCTCTGGACTATAGCCGTTGTTTGTTCTCCTTCCGACCCCCTCTATTTTGATGCTGATTCATCACATCAGTCCATTCAAGCTTTAAGTATGCCATGCACCTCTCTCTATGTTGGTGATATAGTACTGGTTGATGTGGCTTATGTGTTTTGGTTGCCCCCTAATGAGAGATCAAAGCGTTGAGGTCCTGACCCTGAGAGGAGGCGCTGGGAGAGGAACCTTAAATCTCCGCGCTTCACATTAACTGCCCTGCTCCCACTCCCTTCTCTCTGATAAAACAGACCCACACATAGGTACACACTAGAAACTGTTTCATTATGAGGGTCTCTGGTCAGTGTGCTTGTGCAAAGGTCACTTTTCTGACCACTATGGGATTTGAAGGGTGGTAAAACAAAAAAACTTTTTATGTATTGAAGGTGATGCCAAGCATGTTATTAATTGTTAGTTTTACTGGCTGATACTAATGCATATAAAACAGAAACATGATTTGAGAAAAAAGTAATGGAAATGGAATTTAGGACACCCTCCTTTAAAAATGAATGATAACAGTAAGAAGAGTAAAGTGTGTAATGTAGTAAAAATGTGTTTAGTTAGTTGTCAGACCACTGAAGCAGGAGCTAGAACTTGTTGGCTTCACCATGCAATAAAGTCAATTTTACTTAAGGAAATATCTCTGCTGTTTACACTGGCCTCTGTGATCTTTAGTACACTCAAATGCCAACTGGGTCAACATTAAGCTAAATTTGGTATAATTACATTGAGTCCTTTAAACGTAGTGGGCCACTGTGATAAGCATGAAAGATGAAGACTTGTTATTGGAAAATTGTGTTTTTTTTGGTTCAATTTCCATGTTTTGCCTGTTTATTGGTTAACGTGATATCTTAGACTGATTACCAGATGTTAATGACATTTGGTGGAAAGTACAGTGCTGATCTAGCCTAGAAATCTAGACGCAACCTAGCGACAGCAAATGTAATTTGCAGCCAGGGTCAGTCTAGCAACTCTCCGTTGGCTTGCGAGCTGGAAAAACCAAATTCTGGTCAGGCCAATCACATCGTGTATAGAGTCGGTGAGCGGGCTTAACATAAGGATGGCAGAGTTGCGACCAAAGAAGATGAAACCAAAGAAGATGGCTGCTGCTGGCGAACAGCAGTCTTTCGAATCGGCTTTGGCCGCGACTCTGGAAGACTTGGAGTTAAGCACTGAAGTCATTCTTAAAAAAAGGAAGATGTGTTCGGAGTTTTGCCGACTGCATACGGCAAAAGTTTAATCTATCAATTAGCGTTGCTCTGGTCGGCTATGAGCGTAGAGGGAATTTGAAAGACAACTGTTTATCCCGCCCCTCGGATTGAGCCCTGCCAATGGTGAGTTCCCAGATCCAACATCTTGATGTGGGTCTGGCTTGTCAGGCTAGTGCTGATCCAGAACCAGGGGTGAAATGCATGAAAGTGTGTAAATTTACGCGTACACATACTTTAAGTCAGATTTATAAAGCCATATGTATATGCCATATTTCTTTTTTATAAATCTCAATTATTGTGGAACCGGGTGCACGTGCAAAACCATGTGTATGCATGGTCTGGTTTTCTGTTTGAAGCAGATGACCAGCTGGCTGGTATTTGTGTATGTGTGAGGTGGACACATTCTTAGCGCACTTTTGTTTTAAAGCATTTTAACATTGTGTACATTTTTGCTACTTTTTAAAAAACTATTAGGCTTGAAAAACATGGCACATGTATCCCAGGATTGTCTCATCTGCATTCATCAGTATGTCTATTTTAATGAATAGTTCTTAAGTTTTTATATTATTATTAAATAACAAATTAAGGGAGTGTGCAGTCATGGGTGATGTATGTCCTCTTTGAATGCTTTCTACTTATTATTACGTATTTGATCATTTATTCAGGCATTATCTAGGGGAAACCAGGTATGATATTTCAATTCCAATTCCAAGTATGAATCTTTATGCTTGTTAAGCACCTTGGTCAACTATGGTTGTTTTTAAACGTGCTATATAAATGAAATTGAACTGAATCTATCAAGAATAGAATTAAGGATGGGTACTTTCAATAATTTCTTTTTATTAATGTGCAGGTTTCAATTTATTTCACAAAAATATGATATATGCAACTGGCACTAAAGCTTAACAACTTGGAATTGGTCACCTTGAAAAGCCCAATGCCGTATGGTGATGATTAAGAGACAACCAAATTAGGTACAAAAGAAAAACATATAATTAAAATTCACGAGATACTGGTGTTAATTTCCCTCCTTCCCTACCGTGACAGCAGATGGACATTTTCATTCAGTAGTGTCTTGGTGTGCTCTGTGGCGGAGTGGCAAAGAGACATCAAGCCTTCACTTATCCCAATATCGTCCCTACAGGATGGGGATCGATGGGAACGCCAGCACTTAGAGAGCAGACACAGACAGTGTATTGTGAAGGGACTGTCAAGCCACTGACAACACGGTGGGTAAACACACATAGGACTATTCACGGCTGCAAGCGTGCATCATCACACACCTACGTGATCATAGGAAGACGCACACTCACACACATTAATGTATGCACTCACACACACCTTTGACATACAGACGCATCAACTGGGTGCAGACCCTTGGCTTGGGGAAGTGTAATATTTCAGTAATGTGATGGAGTTTGATCCAGGGTGTCCAGTGTCCCACAGAGCTGCTGTTTTATTAGCACAAAGAGCACTCAGGGGCTCTCCAGTTCGCATGCACGCGCACACACGCCTGCACATGCCTGCATATATATATATATATATACACACACACACACAGTCTGTCTAATAACCACAGCGGGCCCTATAGACTACACATGCATAGAGAGAGTGTGTTTTTCGACTGTAAAATACAAGCAACAGCTTTCAATTGGAGATCACCATCAAGCATTGAGGCCACTAGGTATCTATCAAAGCCACATCCTGCTTGGATTCATTTCCTGATTTAATACTGATACCTCATCAAACTTCCTCCCACAGTTAAACTAAAACACTTATTCAGGATGTCAAGGACACTAGTCTATACCCCTGCATTCCACTTCCGGGATTGCTCCGTTGCCGATGGAAATTCCGCCGGATTTCACTAATTTAGGCCGGATATCCGTTGCCTTGGGCTTCCTTAGTGTTGTCCTTTTAAACTCCGGTGGACTATGGTTAACCTTTTCTCAGATCTCTGCAGGGTAAATCCAGACAGCTAGCTAGACTATCTGTCCAATCTGACTTTTCTGCTGCATGAGTAAAACTACTTTTGAATGTACACAAGTTCCACCAAAACAAGTTCCTTCCCGAGGCTATTTCGCAGAGGCGCTGTTGCTCCTTACGCCGTCCAAGACGATTGTGATTGGTTTAAAGAAATGCCAATAAACCAGAGCATGTTTTTCTCCCATCCCCGAATGCTGTGTGGAATCGCCAGACCCTCCTCCGCAGCGCTGTAGAGGAGGGTCTGACAATGCAAGACTACAAGGACACTGACAGGCAATGAACTCAGAAATTTATATACGTATATACAGCACTGTATACAGGTGCAGTGTAACAAAGTTAGGGGTTGGTCTTTTCATTAATGTGAATTGCAGGGCTAAGTGGCAAATGACGTACACTGATCTTTTACTTAAATAAAATATCAATACTACAATAAAAAAGCTACATTACAACAAAGTCCTGAATTGAATATATGAAGTAAAAGTAAAGAAGTATTAAACATGAAAGTTTGGACAAAAATTGTTTGACAAAATGATCTTAGCTCAAGGTCCACTTACTAACTTCGGTAACACTTTATTTAAAGGGGGTGTGCATAAGACTGACATGGCGCCTGTCATGAACATGAAGGAGTCTTTATGAGTGTTTATTACAGTTGTCATTAAGTGCCATTCATTAAATAATGACACTTGTAATGCAAAGATGATATTTTGAGTTTGAGATGTCTGTTATGACATCATGACATAACCCAAGACAACAATGTCTGTCTTATGACACCTTGACAATACCCTAGACAACATAACATATCATAAACATGTCATAGCAGGCCTACCTAATTATCAAACTTAAATAAACTATTTATCTTTATGTGTTGACCATTATAATTGTGTCATGAATAATTGACCTCAACTACAGTGGTACCATTTGGACTTGTCATAAAGATGTCCTTAAATGTTACAAGGCCAGTTTGATCACAGGGAATCTGAGGTGATTTGTGGAGTTTTGGACAGATAGCTTTACTTGTTGCTAAAGTACCGAATAACTGCTGCTAACTGTAGTTAGCTGCCATAAGCTAACGTTAGTTGGCTCGGTTAGCCGTACAGCTAGCGGTCATATTAGCTAACTCAGCCCCGGGGTGCCATGAGCCAAACCCGGAAAGAAAACCATCTCGGAAGTGTATTCCCTGTCGTCAAACTGGCCTCCTCCGTTAGTCTCGGACGCTGTATTCGGTCCAAGTGTCTGGCTGTGTTCACTAGGAGCTCCGTTAATGGTTAGCAGAGTGCCATTTGATTCTGTATATTTAGATGTTTCCTGTAAAAACAGGGAGCTAGGGAGGGACAGATATTGATTTGCCAATAGTACTGAATGTGCGTTACTTGCCCCTGCCATGCTAGCGGTTTAGCTGACTCTGCCCGGACTGGGAGTCCAAAAAGTACCACTTTACTTGAGGTCACGGAAAATATTTAAGACACAATTGTAATGGTCTCATGACAGCCAATGTGAAAACCAACCACTTATGACCATTACTACTGGCATTATTAGAAAAATGTAAAGAAATAACTGCTTATATAAAAAAGTTGAGGATATTGGGCTCTATAGTTTCTACAACAACAAAACCTGGATAAACCTGCCTTAATAAGCCGTTTTACTGCCTTGTGATGGTCAACATTGGTTTTTCTACCCTGGCAAAAATTAACTCCTGGGAGAAACATTGTACTCATCTTTCCGAATATTCTTAGGCTAATTGCTTCTGATTGTCAAACTGCATTGATTATGTGCAAACTGGCCATATGGGCTAAAAGCACTGACACTGGATCTACTTATCCTTCTGGAGGGGGCTAGTTAAGTCACTACCATTCCCCTGGCTACTTCCAGAAGAAAGTCGATGTGAAATTTGAACAACTTCATTTGAGTATGTTTTTTTTCTTCCCTTTTTTCCAATATTGATATAAGCGTCCTATGCTCTTTTATAGCAAACACTATCAGGGGAGCATCACTCGCTGTGGTATTGACAGAGAAAGGAGGGTCTAGATAATGCATAGACTGTGACTGCAGAGTGGATCATATTAACACATCTTATTGATGTGGCTTTTAACAGATATCATATTCATACACAGCATGATGTGTGGAAATGGTCCATACGAACTGGTGATGTAGCTCACAGTTTCATCTTGTGATCACATAATAGACTAATGACATTATGAAATCATCATATTATGTGAATCATCCTCATAAGACTTGCATTTGCTTTTCACTGACACCCACACAGAAAGGACTGTCCAATTGGCAGTCGGCTTTTCCATGGAAGTGAAACAAATCGGAGGGATTCACCTCTAACAGCCCTTTTTCTACACTTACTTAACTGAATGAACAACGTCTGCACCTAAAAGCTTAATACTGCATTTTTAAGGAAAATGGTGCTCAGTTTGGATATGGTCTGTGTAAATTGTTTCAAGTGCGACAGCTTTTCATCTTGTGATCATGTATGACATTAAATAAATGCATTATATGAGTCATCATAAGACATGCATTTGCTTTACGGACATTAGAAAACTACCACAGCCATGGTATGTACACACAAGAAAGAGGCTGTATGCTTGTCACGAAGTCAAAACCTCCAAAACAACACTTCATTTAGACTCAAAGTCTCCCCTGAGAGCCCAGCTGATGAAATTAGTTTGGGTGGGTTATCAGCGTCTTGTGGTAATCTGCTAGATCCTTGATTTTGTGTTTATCATCTCCATCTTTGGTGCTGCTGTGGTGTTTATGTTTGTCTCCATCTGTTCTGTTAAGAGCTCATTACTGTGGTGTTTTTAACTGCACGTCAAACAGACATCCTGTCAGTTAAACAGTTGGTCATATACTTTGATATATTTCTTTTTGGATATTCTCTGGATAAAATGAGTTTGGATTCTTATTTATCTATTTATCAATGGTGGCAATAATTGATAATGCTAATTACCCACAACTACACACAAGAAAGCACTTCCTGTGAAACTTCATCAAAAGTGATATCCTATACAGAAATGGTTATCATAACAATTTGGAAAGAAGATGATCATGATATATATAATATATATATATATATATATATATATATATATATACATAATGATCATATTAATGCATTCATTTACAATGCCTAGTAAACATATTGTAACTGCTATATATAAAGAGGCAATTACAGAATGAAACAAATGCTTTTGCTGAAAAACCGCTGCCTAACTAGTACCAAAGATATATGATGAACAATTTTAAGATTCTACATGTAAGCAAATACCAATATTAACCTGCATGTATCACACAGGCCTGGGCATTTATAACGTTTTGCTTTTGGCTGTGTGAGTGTTTGGGCTTTACCATTCAGCAATAATCTGTTGGATGTTGAGAAAACCCAGCGATGACATGAGCCATGAACTGGCAGCGATACAACCTGACAGCAGACACAGCGCCCTCCATAACCCTTACCCCCCCTCCCCCCCCCCGCCCTGTGCTCCTGATGGATTAGCCCATGTCTATAGGGTCACACAGGGATGGGCCGGCTCAAACGCAAGGGTGGGGGGGTGAGGACAGAAGAGTGTCTGCCCCATCTCACCTCTTCTGGCCTTTGGGGTGGACTGTGATAGGATTGGGCCTATCTGAGCCAGGGGGAAGATAATGAATGAGAGTGTATTATTTGTGTGTGTGTGCACGCTGACAGTGCCTGGGGAACATGTGTTATGAATCTATCAGGCCGGGCGCCCGGGCCATCAACGGGTGGACAGGGGTCTGGTTCCAAGCACTTCGGACTGCTAGAATGACTGTCATGCATGGCAGCTACCTGACCCCCCCCACACACACACACACACACACACACACACATACATACTTCGACAAGCTTCCCCAGTGCTCGACACTTTAGACTGATTGGGCTAGCAACTGCAACAGCTGGCTGGGGATTACGGCATAGCCAGATTCAGCGTGTATGTATTTCTGTGTGTGTGTGTGTGTGTGTGTGTGTGTGTGTGTGTGTGTGTGTGTATGTGTGTTGTTGCAAAGGGACTGGCTGGTCCCTCTGGCACCTGTCGCACAAACCCAATCCCTGCCCTTCTAAGCTGGGTGGATGAGCAGAGCCCAGTCCTCCTCTGGGACCCTGCGCTCCTGCCTAAGAGCAGTGGTGGGCTGGGCTGAGCTGAGCTGATGAGTTCAAGGGGTAGCAGGGGCATACTGGGGGCAACCAGGGGTGGGAATGAGGGCGGGTGAGGGGTGGGGGTTCAAAACAGATGTGGAGACATCCTTCCTCTCCAAAACACAACGACGCACTGAAAACAAGCTGAAACAAGCTAACAAGAGACACATTCAAATTAAAACAAACATGTAAATGATACCAAGTGACAACTCCTCATTGCCACCGCCAGCACCCTTTGGGGAGAACAGGGTGAGGCCAAAACAGCTTGTGTGGATCAGTGTGCTATTAGCGGGACTTATAACACATGAGGGTGAAAAGGGTCTGACAATTTTACGCCCTCATCGGCAAACCAGCGTGAGCACGTATATTGAAATATTGGCAAGGGAACACACACACACGCTCATCAGAGGCTCATTCTGGTGAGAGAGCAGTACTCAGCTCTCAGCACCCTGCCTTCCACTCGTTTGATGACTCTATTTCCTGCAGACACACTCCACACGTCTTCATCTGCCTTCTATAGACTGAGCTATGGCATGCTTACACCAGAACCATGCACATGTATGTATTTGACCATCACAGCCCAGAGATTTTGTGTTGTTTCTTAAGGTAATACTCAACAGAAGTAGAAGAATGTGAGAAGTTAGGACCATGATATAATACTATTCCATGATTCAAAGTTCTGTGTTCAAAATGTTGTCAAAATAAAAGTAATGGTACTCTTTTATAGATTTGTTCATTTTAAGAAAAAATAAGATGTAACATTATTTATCTTATCTATTATTTTAAACTCATTTCAAGCACCAAAACAATCGAGTTTAGGTTTGTTTCACAAGATATTTGAGAAATTTCAAAAAGTCAACTTTTCAGCTTTAGGGCCAAATGATCTCTTTACAAATTGCTCTGGAACTAATTTGGGCCTCACTATACAGAAGAAGTTTGATCTGAACATTTTGATATGAAACATATGGGATCAGTTATATGCAAATATCCTTAAAATCTGAATTTAAAAACATATGTAAAAATGTCCTTAAACCTCAGAGGGTTGAGGGTAAGGTTGCTTCATGGTGAGTTGCATATAGATATGTATGAGGGGCTATTAGTATTAGCATTTCATTATTGCTGATTTAGGCTATAAAAAAAGGGTAATTTCTATAGAATCACAAAGTGATCGTTGATGTCACTGCAATTGTTTTGCCTTAAACTGATGTAAAACACCTGCTGTGACATCACTGGTTAGGGTGTGGTCACATGTAGGACAGGACCTTTCTATCCTATATGAGTTGGTTTTAATTTGCCCTGTAATTACATGTCTTTTATTTAAGATTAACAAACAGTTGTATGGCAACCACAAGTGCATAGATCACTGAGCTCCTTTGAACTGTGGAGCTAGAAGTGATGTTCATACGTTTGCCTTACACTGGAACAGAAGAAAACTGCTCATTATGTGATCATGGCAAGATTTAAGAGGTCTTTTAATATTATAGCTGGTCTAACTACTCCACATACTGTCAGCGGTATGTGGAGTAGTATATAAAGCCTGCCATATTACAGGCTATGTGCCCCTGGCTGATGCAAGTTGTCATGACAGAGATGTTTAGAGCAAACTCTGTATCACATGTGACTTCATTAAGTAAATGACAACAGTCGTAAAGTTTCAGTTCTGTCACTCTTTACGACTTAATTACGACTGTCAGCATAATGTACACCTCTAATGAGGTGTTATCCTGCACTTTACAGTTTAAAAATGTGTATTTAATGAGCTAACTGCATGTTTTGCACACAAAATCAGTTGTGACGAAACAAGTACCGATAGCCACAAGTGAAATTACACTAACAGTGCTGAAAACTGTAATCAGGCACTGTATACTGTACTGTAGTTAAGCAGAAATGTCCCTAATTACTTTACACCTCTTACATTCAACAACATTTTTATGTAAATTAATCTTGATAATACTCACTTTTACTTATTTTCAAATATAGTAGACACCTGAACTATAGCTGGATAATGAATCTTTTCCATTTACTGTTACAGTACCATGTGTGTGGAAGGGGATTGTCAACAATAATCATCAAGTGCAGAAGTAGGGCTGGGCGATATGGAGAAAATCAAATATCACAATATTTTTAACCAAATACCTCAATATCGATACCTCAACGATATTGTAGTGTTGAGTGTTGGTGTTTTCACAAAATATTTACACAATGAGATTTTTGATAAATAATCATCAGTAATGTGGAAATAATGACTAAGTGGGTAAAGGCAAATACTAGACAAGTTACAACAGTCTGGTAAGTTCAGAAAATGACATCACTTTACTGTAATGCAGCCTTTAAAACCAGGAAAAGACAACACTTATGTCATATTACGAAACTACGATATCCAAAATCTAAGACCATATCTAATCTCATATCACGATATCGATATATCGATATATTGCCCAGCTCTATGCAGAAGAGGTGATATGTTTTATGTTTGTGGGTTGTTTGGAATATAGAGAACACGTTTGTTTTGATCTGACATACTTAACATCTGTGTCGAAGATAGAAAGATGCTCAATGGGTAGGAAAGCATTCCAATGCATAATTTCCTGTGCACCACTAAAACATGAGCCATGTCTCAGTTCCATACTACATAATGAATATATACAACACATCTACATACTCTCTCATTTTGTAGAGAAACGTAATTTGTAGGCTGATAGAAGTCAAACAAACTGTGACTTTTGAATGCCACTGCCAATCAAACTTCACATAGAGAACATTTTTTATATATTTTTTTATCTTCTGCAATTCTTCCTAATTTTGGGTAGCTGTAAGTGGCTCTTCTATTTTTTATGTGCACTGTGGGACAATACTGTATATAGTGTCTATCAAAAGCATACTCATGGGCGCCTGCGTAGCTCACCTGGTAGAGCATATGCAGAGGCTCAGTCCTCAACGCAGCAGCTCAGGGTTTGAGTCCGACCTGCGGCCATTTGGTGCATGTCTTCCCCCTCTCTCCCCCCTTTCCTGTCCACAGCTGTCCTGTCTATTAAAGGCTAAAATGCCCCAAAAAATTCTCTTTAAAAAAAAAGCATACTCATAAATCTTTAAATGGATTTGTCTGTATACTGACTGTGTGAGTAGTTATTTTTGTTGCGTGTCCAATGTGAACACACTAAATGCCCAAACCCTAGAATTAGTATGTACTATGGATTTGGGACACAGCTATTGTGTGTACAGAACAGTAAATGCAAAAGCTTTCATGAGCTGCATATACATCGACTGCCTACTGTGTGACAAAATTGCAGACATTAACTTGTATGAACATTTTTGGGATTATCACGGATTAGATAACAACATTACATGAAATCTATTTTGGTGAGGTGCTGTTTGTGCTTTTGTGTTCTACATGTGCACCATTGTGAGATTTAGTCATGTTTGGCCTTGTGAAGAGTGCTTCTGTTTTGCTATTGGCTGGTTTAATCCACTGTGTATGAATAGGTGTGTGTGTTTGTGTGTGTGTGTGTGTGTGTGTGTGTGTGTGTGTGTGTGTGTGTGTGTGTGTGCGCGTGAAGTCGGGTCTGGGCAGCTCAGTGTGATGGAAAGCAGATCGAGGCTCTGCTTTTTCTCACCCAGCGCTCACAACATCCTCAAACCAGAAACACATACACACATGCAGGTAAGCAAGAAAATGCAACAAACACACACACACACACACACACAAACACACACACACACACGGACTCACAGTGGTGCAACGTGAACTGACACACACATTACTGTGTTCAATCACACACAAGGACAGGCAATAGTCCTTACTGGCACTAACATCACACACACTACTGTCTCCAACCCTGCCAGGCTCTTTGACCAGGGTTAGATTGCGTTACACCTCAGAGGAGGAAAACTCCCTTTTAACACAATGTCTGGCTGTGGCATCTAGATGAATAGTCATCAAGGGAAAAAGGATAACTCAGGAAAGACAAACATTCCCACCTCTGACACACAAACACAGTCTCACGAAGGAATTTTATGAGATCGGCAGGAGTGCTAGGTGAAGCTGTAAAAGAAAAACAGGGGCTTTTTCAAAGGAGGGTTGCTCTGAACACACTGGTACAATAATATCAGAGCATGGCTATAAATGTCACAAGTTCAATTTTCACTCTGAGAAAAGAACATGGGGGCAGGCGGTAATATTAGCTGTAGTGAATCGCAGACAGGGGAGGGGAATCTCTGTAAAATCTTAAAGCAGGGCCATAAATCAACACTTTGGCTTTGGTCAAAATGTTTCTGTGACAGTGTCTTAAAGCCAGACTCCAAATATGAAATGGGGATTTTAGAGGAGAGGTTTGACAGAATTTTTGATCTGCAACAAGACTGTTACAATACAGTTTCACCATATTGTGAGAAATGTCTTATAAAAAAAAAAAAATAATAATCTGAGTAAGAAAAAGCTCTTTCTTGACCGGAAGCAGTAGTTTAATTATAAATAAAAAAAACTTGAACCTTGTAGAACCTTTTGAACTTCTTGTAAATTAAAAACGTCTAACGTACTTGTTTTTTATTAAGGGGGCTACCGGAAGAGTTTTGGTATCTTTTGTCAAAATAGACTTGAATCTCCCTTTGCCAGCAATACATTTCTCTATGACCCTCCAAAATGATTGGGAAAAAAGGAACGACCCTCACCATCAATTTATTGGTGCCGTCTATACTGGTTTGTGCTTGGCAAAGATTTATAGATAGCCACTGTGTTTTTTTTTTACAACCATGACAAACATGACTTAACCTCTGCTTTCTCATCTTACACATCCCACTCCTCTGTTATGGTGTGGAGGCCATTTCAGTAGATTTACTCACTAACATTGTTGTGGAAACACAATAAGCATGGAAACTAAATGCACACTTCCTACATAACCGCATTACTTCAAATACTAAGTTACTCATCTAGTCAAGTAGTATTCACATGAAATAAAACAATAAAACATTGAGACCATTCGACAAAGCACACTGGGTAATAACCCATATTGACAGGTGGCCCGCCCAATCATAAATTCAAAGTTAAAGCAACACTAGGGAACTTTTCCCGCTTCGGTCCCCCTCCAGCTTGTCTCATTGGAACTACAACTGGAAACTTTATACATGGTTCGTCTGCTATTTCATTACTAAATTCACTTCTGAGACTTTTTTATCCGAGAAATCAACTATGTAGAGCTCAAATATGGGCCGTTTTACGAAAATTGATGGCTAATTGCAAATTTGGTCTGATTGTGTCGTAGTTCAGAAGCTCCACAGTCTGACGTGCTCGAGGCTACGTGAAACCTTTGAGCTAATCAGAGCTTCATTATATTCCAGCTCCATGTCAGTGACGATACTTTGGCAACAGGTGGCACAGTTAGCTACAGGGTTGCATTCTCAAAGAAAGCAACTCCAAACTCGTGTTGCTGTCATGTTGCGATTTTTGTTGGGTCAGAACCATCTGCTAGCGATGGGGAGACGAGACTGAGAGCTACATGGAAAAGTATGCACCAAACAAGCCACTTTGAAATTTTGCTGTTTTCATGAATATAAAAGTTGGGTGCCTGACAAAAAAAAACATTGGGTGACCCTCCCCTCAACAAAGAATAAAAATACACGACCCTCCCCTATTTTCCTCCGGTGGTCCATTCCATAAATACCGAACGGTCCCTAAGTTTTCTGAAGAAAATTGAAGTGTGCTGGTTTATGCTGAAAATTGTAGGTGCAAACCTGAGAACAGGTTAAAACGTAAAATTGTAATTGCATGTGAAATATTGTATAGGATTTGCAGTTGAAGTTGAAGCACTTAAAGCAGTTGAAGTGTCAGTAGAAGTTAAAGCACTGAATGGGTCTGAATTGTCTGAAGTCTCAGAACTGAAAGCAGTTGAAATGTTGCTTACAGGTCACAGGTTTACAGCGGTGTTGGCAGTTTAATTGACAGTTTGTGAGCACTGAATGTAGTTGGAAGAAGCTTACATGTTAGCTCATGTATAAGCCAGGAACACAGTTAAACTGTCATTTAAAAAGTAAGAGATAAAGGCTGAATATCAGTTGAATGATTTGTAAATAATCATATAAAGATAACACATTTGATAGATGATTGATAAAAAACTGCATCAATATGTGACATATATGTACGCTCACATTTCATATAAAACATTAGCTAATCTATTCATGTAAACCAATAGACGCATTTTGTTGAATGCTTGGTAAAGTCTAACTAACAAAATATCTTTTTGATAGGATGAAAGGATTTTTCCCCTCCGACTTGTGGTGGCTCATATTAAACATCAGCAGACGTAACGGTTTTATTCAGCTTCAGCAGCAACAACAGCCACAGAGAATGTGATGAATTTGCCTTATCAGGACTTCAAAGTCCAACATTTTCCTGCGTTTGAGGAAGAGTGTGAGAGAAAAGCAGCCAGGCTTTCTGGCAAAGTGTTGCTGCGATGCCTCCACTTGATATGAACACACACACACGTCTGACTCATTCTGCCGGCCCTGAGAGTTCACCACTTGAAGGAAATGATTTACTTGTCCAAATCCTCCCTCCTGTTTGATCCCATGGGGAGCTGGAGCAGAAGCGGGGGCGATGCTAGGTTACCAAAGTGTGTTTTTGCCATCCTTTCTCTCCCTTTTCTTCCTTTTTCACTCCTCTTCTTAGGTCGGCCATTTTGTAATTTACGGCTGTCATAAGGCCCGCCGTCGGCTACGAACAGTATGGGATTTTATGAAACGCTGTCCGACGGCATATTTCATAAGAAAGATCAAACACGCAGCTAAGTGATTTCTTTTTCTGAGGGCAATAACTTTTAGTGGAGCTCCTTTTCACAGCCTTGGAGAGGATGACTTTGCAAGACCTCAAACTAAAGTATTCATTGCACTTCTCCAAAAACTTAGAAGAAAAAAAGGCCCACTACCTTCACAAAGTGCACAAAACATACCAGACTTGATACTTCTCGGATAGAATTTTTTTTACAGCCATTTTCACCTCATCTGTCAAAAAGACAATCTTGACTCCTCTAAGTATGTGACTCCAATCTGTGGATCTGTAGATTGCTAAATCCACACAGAGGAGAGGTGGGCAGAAGTCCAGTCAGACAAACAGAGACAGAAGAGGATGATTACTCAAAGAGATGATCTCTCTTCACACGCAGGAAGAAACATGACTACAGTCTACAGCCATGCTGGCATCTCTGTTCGGTTGTAATTTTCTTTTTTAAGAAACCAAAGTTTAGGACAGATACAAGTTTATACAAAGGCACAAGGTTTATATTTCATCCTTAACAGTGGTGGTGAAGTGAATGTAAAAAAGGTTGTCACTCTTATATGCTCACAATGACAATGTTAATGCACATGGATGTTTAACAAGTAATATTTACCATGATTGGTATCTGACATTTCCTAGTTACCACAAAGTACAGCTAAGGCTGATGGGAATATTATTATTTTTGAAAGTATTTAGACAAGAACTATAAAATTGGATTAAATAAAATTATTATTAATTACATTTTTGACATGACATTAGATGGGGAAAGTCATCCTGATGGGAATATGTATTTCTGTATCAAATTTTATGTCCAATAGCTGTTAAGACATTTCACTCAGAATCCAAAAATGAGGAAAAGTTAGGTTATCATCAAAGCCACTGGATGCATTCTCTAGGCACTATGAATATCTGTACTACATTGCAAAGTAATCCATCCAACTGTTGAGACATAAACTAATACTACTATAATATATACTAAGTCTAGTATGGATGTGTTATTATTTTACTTACTATAGATAGACGGAAACGAAGAAGATAGATGGAAAAGAAAGAAGAAAAAAAAAGTGTAAATGTGTGTGTATGCATGTATGTATGCATCTGTGTCTATGTGTATGCATGGGTTTATGTGAGCTGTAGGTAGGTAGATATATGGTGTACATGCATGTAAAGTTGTATAAATAAGTGAAGCATAACAATGGTTTGTATTTAACTAAAGGATAAAAATAGAGAAAGGGGCGTAGGACCAGAAAAGTTCTTCTTACTCCTTTTTGGATGGGAATGGGATGAACATTGGAATTTCTTATTTGAATTACTTACAATAATTTTGGAAGATTGTGCTGAGAAGTACATGACCTTATTTATCTGTCATTTTAATTTTAAATATGTATGTATGTGTATTATTTTTTTTTTACATGTTCAAAATAAACTAAAACTAACTAACATTTTACTAAAAGACAAAAATGTCAATTTCAAGGTGTCTTGTGGGCCTTTAAAGCAAAGCAATGCCATCTTGTCACAGGTTGTATATACACTGTATCTTTGAGTTGCGAACAGGGCTAATAAAGAGTGATGTTCGCAGATTGGTTCATTTGATCATTTCAAAAGCCTGAAGATGTAAAACTATAGCCAGCCTTTTACAATACAATTCATCCTTGGAGAACCACTAATGTCTGTGCAAAATTCCAAAGCAATCCATGACAAACCAAAGTGCTGGACCAAACAACCTACATTGCCATCTCTAAAGCCGTGGTGCCAGTGTGGCTAAATCATGTTACAGTAGCTCAGATGATTTGTTGCAGTAGTGTTCTGTAGAACGTTAGGGTTAGTCTGGCTGATAGCAAACATGAACACACACACACATACAAACATGCATTACAGGGGACCCCCAACATGTGCACTCATGCAAAACAAATACAGATGGAAATGCGGGCCAGCACACACACACACACACACACATACACACAAACACACACACAAACACACACACACACACACTTTAAGCAGACATTTGTGCACCGACTGACACACATGGCAAAACGAGAGTGATGAGAAACTCCAGTAGCAGTTCGGCTGTGCCGGTGTCAGCACTGAGCAAACAGTGGCCAGTTGTTGACACGCCAGATATATGAGTGTTATTCTTCCTCTGTGCATATGTGTGTGTGTGTGTATTCCTGCTGGGACTCCCCTTGGCTAAACCAAGCCTCCTACACCTTCACTTCCTCAGAACTCCATCGCTCTCTTTCTCTCTCTGTGTGTCTCTCTTTCTCGGTCTTTCTGTGGAAGGATTGATGAGCAGCCTAACTTCCCTCCTTCCTCCCTGACTTTCTCACCGAGCAGAGGGAGGAGAGGAAGAATGAAGAAAGCAGAGTCTGTCGACCATCATTCATTCCTCTTCACCTTGGGAGTGTGAAAAAACCCAAAATACTGGCAGTGACAAATAGAGCAATAAAGCTATATGGGCCGGCAGAACACGCAACCCTGCTTATGTTGTGGGAAGTTATGCAGAAATGACATCACCCGCGCAGGGATTTACATACCTGGTGACTTACTACTATGATTTACGCAACATCATATTTGACCAAAGCCAGCAACAATATCTTAAATACTGAGCATGACTTTTCAAATAACTTATTAGGTCACTGAGGTTTTTTCCATTTTTGTCTCAATATGTTCTTGTATAGTTTTTCAGGTTTTTTGTTTTTAATTCTATTCTTATTTTAGTTTTTTATATACCTCTTATTATTTATTCTTTTACTTTCTGTATTTATCCATACTACTGCTGTCTTTGTGCTCTAGGGATCAATTATGTTAGGTCATGTCCACTGTATTACTTTCTGGGAATTTGCCCCCTTAGACAATATTTGGACCTTCATGTAAGGAAGTCTTTTTTTTATTATTACAAAAACTGCTTAAATGAAATATGAAAACTAAAAATGTTGTTGATAGTCAACCTTTTCAGAGGGGTGTGTGTGTGTGTGTGTGTGTGTGTGTGTGTGTGTGTGTGTGTGTGTGTGTGTGTGTGTGTGTGTGTGTAGTGTTGTGTTGGGGGGACTTGGTGAGTGGAATTAGACACTGAGGGGTTTTGATGCAGTTATGAAATTGGAAGTCATATCTTGAGGAACTACAGGAGGATAGAGTCCTACACACAGCATCTCAAAAAGTTCCTTTAACAAAGTGGTGCTGCAAGGTTAGCACACTCTACCATAAACACAATCCTGTTCAGTAGCTACCAGGTATCACCTGCTGCAGCTGCTCTGCATAGGTGCTGGAGGGATAAATAAATAGTTGCAATACAGCTTCTTAAATATCTGTCTTCTTTTCTAATTCCTACTCATGTTAAACATAAATTCAAACAATAAAACCACTCTAGAGGTGCATTTCTTCCAGTTGTGCATAATGTAATGATTGTCCTTCCTTAAACATGATGTTAGGGCAGGCCATAACAGTAAGGGGTCATTCTAAAATGTAATCCAATGAGTTACGGTGAAAAAGGCTTTCCGTTTTATTTGATAGTATATATATATGTGTGTATATATATACGGAGGGACAGGAATGATCGCAAATGTGTGATTTTATTGGCTGAAGCTTCTTTTTTTTTAAACTTGTGCAGCAAGAAGTCACTAGTAAAGAAACAATTAAATGGCGACCCTCTCCAGTTATCCAAACCTCACTGTCAGTGATTTTCATTTGGAACTTTTGAGCACCATAAACAAAATGTATTTCCATTGTGTCGGCGTGGCAGCAGAATTCTCAAATCCTCTGCGAATAAATCAAAACTATCTGCCTGGTGAGATTGCACAAGGTGTAATTGCTGTTTTGTGGTTTGGGTGAACTGGCCCTTTAAGGTGACTCAACTCTCTAAGTTGAGACAGCACTACATTAGTTGTAATGTATTGGCAAGAGAGTACAAAACTGGAGCACTTAGCAAAGGGAGAAACAAAAAACACTGACCTGTTAGGATCCATCGGTTGACACCACATGAACAACATGGAAAAGACAAAGAGAGAACAGACTGGTTAGAGAACAGTTGGCCAACAAATCTTCATCATGTAGGACACGTGTACACACACACACACACACACACACACACACACACACACACACACACACACACACACACACACACACACACACACACACACACACACACACACACACACACACACACACACACAAGAAGAGTGTATTACACAAATCATAGGCTAATTAGTCCTCCACTCCAGGTGGTGACAGTTTCACTCTGTGGGGAGCCAGGGTACCACTGTGTGTGTGTCAAGTGTCAAAGACCTCCTTAGCACCTCATCACCTTTGACCTCAAGGGGGCTTTCACGCTGTGAATAACATTAACATTGCATTGTATGAACTCATGTAGACACACACACACACACACACACACACACACACATGCACCAGGGTAGAGTATGAGGTAGAACCTTAAAGTGTAGAAATTTACAAGTTGTCAGTTGTGCTTTGCAGTCAGCTGTCACTCAGCCTGGATTATATATAAATCATTGAATTTAATTGTTAAACAAAAAAAGGTATACACTAGGCTAGCAGTTTATTATTTACATTATTATCCATTGTATATAATGATTACGTTGTGTTGAAATTTGTAGGGGTTTTGTCAGATTGGCTGTGATTGGCTGGGTAATTTAGGGTTAATGGGATTGGTGTAGGTTCAGGTTGGTGGGTCAGGCCTACTGTAGACCCCTATGTTCCAGAGTATAACCCTACTCAATGCATGGTGAGTCCTCAATGCCAACAGTATTATGCTCTACAAGCTTTTTAATCTTTTATTTTTTTTAGATGTTGTAAATATCAAGCAGATTTCACATACACTGCTACCATTTTTCATGCTGTGTTCATATTAATTTTAACTTCATGTTTTAGAAGAAACCGCTACTAAAAATAAGGAAATGTTTATATATTTTAACTCAAAAGCAACCCAGATCCTAGTAGAGTTGACTGGAACTATAGTTCATAGTCATTCTTATCTTAATTATTAGGTTTTTCAGAATAGAAATAAAATTTGACCCCAGTCTAAAACTATTGTAGCTCAAACCCCGAGACCCCATTCTGGTGCTTTTATGGGTTTGTTTCAGAGGTGTCAATTATACTAGCTTGCAAAGGAATGGGATGAGGATATTAGGAAAAAAGAGTTACAAGTCCCAAATGTGCCAGTGTGCAAAGAAGGAAACATGTCTTCCACTGGGTGAGTTTCCCTCCAGAGCAGCCAGACCACCTAGCACTGGGAGCCTGGTGACAAGAGCTTTGATTATTATGCCTGCACTCCCTGCCAGGGCTAAATTTAAGTGTTCCCATAAAGTCCAGAAGAAATAAGACTTGGGAATGGCCTGGCCTGTGCCTGTGTGAGAGAGGGGAGAACTCAGTGTGTGTGTGTGTGTGTGTGTGTGTGTGTTTAGGGTCTCTTCTGGTCAGCATTGTCGCACAGTCCGGGGGATAATAATAGGATGTGCTACAACTAACTGAGACTAAAGGCGGACTTCCCACGTCTCCCACTCACTGTGGTGGCACTTGTGTTATTCTCTAAACACCCCCCCCCTCCCCCTCTCTCCCTCCTTCTCCTTCTGCAATGTAGCCCTCATGCTCAAATCTCTTGCTTCATCTCTCCCATTTAGCACCTCCCTCAAGCATACAGAAAGCTGTAAGAAAGAGCAAGACACTTCGGGCAACCCCACATCTCCCAAGGAAATGTGTAGTCCTTGTTTATCTTTGATTAAAAATAACTTTGGGAAGAGGCCGATCAATACTTTCCCTGCAACAAGAGAAACAAGGGGGAAAAAAGGAGGTTGCGGAGGAGGAGGAGAAGCAAGCTGAAGGGACAGAAAAAAAGCGTGAGAAATTTGACGACATTTCAAAATGTGTCTGTGTGTGTGACGGGTCGCTCGGAGTCATTCCCATGGCCTCATACAGTAGCACTGACGCTGCTACCAACTGCTCTTTAACAGTGACAAAATGGCCGACATATTCAGATAACAGGATAGTAAAGGGAGCCATGTATGCTATATAAAGGTCTTCAGAGGATCAGAGCACAGCGAGGTCATTTCTGCCTGTGCTTTCCTTGGCTCCCACCTCTCCTTTCAAAGGATCTGCTTATGGTTTCTGTCAGAAATGCACGTCCATTTTTCACCCCATTAACAACTATCATTACCAGCCCAACCGGAGGCTATAATTGGGCCAGCCATGGAAAAGAGTTGTCAAAACACAATTAAATTCCAAACTATGGTGAGAGAGAACAGAGAGAAAGTGCTGGATGGCCATAACATCATATTGTCGGCTTTTCTTGCCCAAAAATAGGAAAGAAAAACATGAAAAACGTTATTTTACATTGGAAGGTTTTGGAGGGCGAGTATATAGAAGGGTGATCTGAGCTGCCCAAACGATAGGGCTACTGAAAACATAACAAATAATCACTGTCAGTGTCAGCAATGAAGAATGGACACATTAAAAGCCCTAGCCACGGATCAAAAGCCAAGATCTTGTGAGAGCCTTAATTTAGTCAAACTTCAAATACAGTCATGACCGCGAAGTGGCTACAAAGACAAATTATTATAGCAGAAGATATCTATTATGATTAAACTGCTTATTCTGTGTGTCAGGAGGTAGCATAATCTGCTTCATCAAGGCTTTCATGGTAATGTTGGGACTCTGAAAGGAGCTTGACGTATTAAACCAGCACTTATTTAACTTCTTAAATCTTTAGATTTTTAAAGGCTGTTTCTTATAAGAAAGTGGTCTGACGCTCAGTTTGGTAACCTGATACAGCTAGCTAGCCTACCATCATGAATAATATTGACAAATTTTCATTTTCTTGAATATATTAGCCAGAGAATATATTCACTGTAACATTTCCACAAAAACTGAAGAAAAAATATGGCTACAAAACTATGGTGAATATAAATATGGCTGTCACATTAAACTAAAACATTCAACTGTGACAATTTCTTCAAAGAAATTCTTTCTCCGAGTTGTACCACTAATGTCGTAAATTATTCTGTTCCCATCAAGTGAATGGAATCTCAAAATTTGGTCCACATGCTCTGGCTACACGCCTTAGTCAGTTACTTAAGTTAGGTTATGATTAGTACATGCATAATATGTAGCCTGCGTACAATTATTGGCCGTAAAACCCATTAGAACCCAAACCACAGAGTGGCTATATTTTATGTTTGCTTACCCTCAAATACAGTCACAGTTAAATAATATTAATGTGTTATGCTCAATGCATTCCACTATATATTTTCTATATAAATATTATTCTAACTTATTTTTTTGGTGTACTCAATCCCTTTATAATTTTGTTCTCAGTGATTGCCAATATCAGCAACGTGTTGCTTTCAATCACAGCTGGAAGTAAAAGCATATAAATATGCTGTAGCCAGTTAAACTAAGTCATGAACTTTGGTAAAATGTCTGTGATTGTGGCTTCAACACATAATGTCTTGTGGCTGCATTCAGCCTGCTCTGCGGGCTATTGACAGTGGAGGAATTGATACATCTCTTATGCACTGATTTTCTCAATATATGACAACTGAAAATCACTTCAGAAAGGAGTTTTACAATTGCCAGCAATGCTCTTCTATCTAACTCAAATGTAGCTGCGACGCAAGATATCAAGCAGGACTGCGCTAAGAAAGTTTTAAAAGTGCTGTCGACTGCAGTAGGAAAAAATGCCTACTGTACTCTACATTGAAGGCCTAGGACAGTGTCTACAAAACTGTACAGTGTTAATGGTGTGTGTGTCGGGTGACATAAAGCAGAGGAGGCTGGGTAGTGGAAGGGAGTTGCAGGCCTCTCTGCCTCTGTAATCTGGCCTGATTTATAGAGGCTAGCCCTGCTCTCCCCTTCCACCTCCACACTGACACACTGGGCCTCCTCCGCTGGAGACAGACTGGCGTCCACACACACACACATGCACGCACATACACACACATTACAACACAGAAACAGCCATGTGCATAGACACATGAACCTATCCGGGCAGAATCGTCTCAGTTGCACAGTAGTACACGCAACCAAACCACATGGGCCTGTTGCTTAACCAAATGAACACCAGATCCAGAAACAAAAGAGTGTAAGTGTTTGCATGCTGTCAGAGTAGAGTAGAATAGATCTACACCAAGAGTCCAACTATAAAACAATATTTAATTAATAACTAACAATATTTAATTATAACTAAAATCTGCAAAACAAGAAAAAAAAACCCCACAAAAAGTACAAATATAATGAATGATATTGCATTCGCTAGTGACAATGTTGTTTTACAACCAATGCCAACGTTTTTAAAATTTTCACTTTCTACAATATCCGCATAGGACATGGTAACTATGGCATGTCTAAGATTAGAGAAAGATTGCAGTTATGGCAAATAAACTACGGTATTAAGGTATTCATACCATAAAAGGTATTATATGGTTTCAGTAAGGCGACTAAAACACGTGGTAAAGGTTAGGGAATGATTTCAGTCATGCCAATGTTTGCCACACAGATGTCCCTAAACAATGCCATTCAATGGTTTTTACCAATATACTAGTATTGTACTGTACGTTAGCATACATTCATTGGGTTTGTGTAACTCTGCAGTCAGTCACCAGTATTTAGAGTGCCTTGATTGGTGGAGAAGCATAACTCACATTGTTTATGCCATGTTGTCAGAGCCAAAAGCCAAAACCTTTTGCAGGACAGAAAACAAATTGAAGCCATGCAATAAAGGACAAAAGATAGACACAACGAAGAGACAATATTCACATGCATTAGGCTAGCAGACTACAACACCTTCATGTGTGTGTGTGTGTGTATGTCTGTAAGTGTGTCTACATGTGTGTATACTATGAATCACAGTGTATGGACATGTGTTTACAGTGAAGCTGGGTTATCTGTCTCCATTACACCACGGCTCAGCCTCCCAGGGCCATTATCTACTCAGACCTGCCTAAACACACACACCCAGAGACAGGAAGCCCCACATGCTGAAGGCAAGACCCTTTACACAAGGCCATGGTGTGAGCACATAATGGGCTTTTCTGGGTTCTGGGGGCTCTTGACGCAATCCAACACCCAAACAGAGAAGACCCAGAAAAAGCACCATTTCTTTCACCCACTGCTTTTCTTTGATCTGCGTTAACATCAACATACATTCAGATACAGCTGTTCATCATAACATCCAGACTCACTTTGTTCTAGCTAATATTGACTGTTGTTGTTGTGGCTAATGTTTTGAAGCGGAGCCACAATCTGACCCAAGGTCAATTTAACATCCTCTTACAGTGGTCAGATGTTGCGATGAAGCACAGTGAACTAGTTCCTTATCAGTTTTTGCAAACAATGTTCTGCTGAAATCCAGTTAATCCTGTGTGACACAGGCTCTGAGTAAGATCAGATAGTACGCATGTGTGCTTATGCTAGCTTTGTGATCAAGTACACAAGCATTTACGGTTTGTTTACATTTTAGCCATTAGTCATGTAACCCATTTTAGACACATGCTGGGGGTCCCTTCCTGATAACAGCAAAGGAAAACCCACCCTCAGATACTTTAACACTTCGAGATATGATCTTGTTGTGATCCTCGATTGATTCCAAGAGTTATTTCTTGATAGAGGATTGCCGTTTTTTCACATCTCTTCCACCTGTGTCATATGCCTCTGCTTCACTTACTGAATATATTTCCCTCTTTTGACACAATGCCTTTTGACAACCCCGGCAGGGAGGCTGTGAACTTCCTGCTTTCAATCAAAGCCCTCACTCTATGATTCTAAACGGCACCAAAACACCAAAACCTGACATACATAGCTGGTGTTTTTTACGGAGATGACAAACTCACATGATCATAAAGTGTGGGAGAAGATATTGAGAATGTGCAGTTTGTCAGAGAAATTAGTACTTTTCACACTCACGTCAAGGTCTGGTACTGGAATAACCAACAAACTACTTTTACAAGCATAATTATGACCACTGGAATAAGTAGAGAAATATATTTTGGTTTTGCATTTGGGGTATTTCAAAATGGAAATTAATTGGGTGAACACCCAGTTAAATTCCTGAAACATTTTACAGATAAGATATTAAAGGATTCTTGGTAATTCTGCTGTCAACATGCAATCAGTTATGAACAATCTGGCTGAATAGTCATGTTAAGTTCACCCGTGAACGTACTGTAGAAAATGTGCCTTCTCCTCGTGTTATAGCATTTATTCATGGTAGACGGATGTTACCAAAGAAGCACTTCAGACTGCTCTTGTTCTTGGCACTTCAAGACTTCTTGGTGCATCACGTTTTTTCACATCTCGCAGCCATCGGCCTGATTATCGATTGCGACGAGACGCCCTACAGAGAGGAGGTCAGAGCCCTGACATCTTGATGCCAAGGCAACAACCTCCATCACAACCTCAGCAAATCAATTGTGGACAACAGGAAGCGACAGAAAGAAGGACACACCCCCATCTCCAACAATGGGACTACGGTGGAGAGAGTCAGCGTCTTCAGGTTCCTCGGAGTTCAGCAAGGATCTGACCTGGAACCATCACACCGACACCAACACAAAGACTGCTAGACAGCTGTTTTTCTCATCCAGCAGACAGTACCGCAGCATCCAGTCCCGCACCACCAGGGTCAGGGATAGCTTCATTCCACAGACCATAATGGGCTTTTCATACGGGGAGCGACACTTTCTACTATGCTCCTTGTGTGAAGGACAACGCTCAGGGATTAAACGCCAAGCGATCAATGTGTGGTAACCATGGGGATTCTGTGCACTACTGCAGTGGTTCCCAACCTTTTTTCCTTGGCGCCCCCCCACTCATGTCTAAGAAAAGCTGAGCCCCCCCCACGAAACCGAAGTTGAGGTAACTCTCGAGATAGAGCCTTACTTTCTTTTTTGATACAGAGGAGTTATCAGCACTTTTACGTTTCTCCGCCGTGTTTCATTCATAAAATAGTGATGCCGTGGCGGCAGGAAAGACAAGGATGATAGCAGCTAACAGCTAGCAGCTAACAGCTGACCTGATTACAACAAGGGTCCCAGGTTAAGAGGTCCCAGGTCCCGGAGGTTTGGCCTACTAAGTAGCCTGCCTCCAATTTTAAGCGAGAACAAAAATATACAGTTTTCATACAGACTTTTTTATACATTATATATTGTAGTGTATTATCATAATTTGTTTAACATGTGCAAATATTTTCTTTTTACCTCAACCTCAAACCAGATAAAGACTCGCCCCCCCCCGTGATCTTTGCCGCCCCCCTAAGGGGTGCCCGGACCCCAGGTTGGGAACCACTGCACTACTGTATCCCTGCCGTACAACTGAATGACATTAGCTGACTGTCGTATCATATATCCCTAATCACAGGTCGATATATAGCAAAAAAAAAAAAAAGACTAGTCTTTCCTAATCATCAGTGTTGTGCCTGAACGCGTTCATTGAACGATAGTTCATGAACTCGTTCATATTTTGGGTGAACGTGAACTGAACGTACCGTATTAGCCTACTGCCTGATGAACGTTACTGTGAACTCGTTCATATTTTGGGCGAACGTGAACTGAACGTACCCAATTAGCCTACTGCCTGATGAACGTTACTGTGAACTTGTTCATTCTGGTGTCTGTGAACGGCACGCTCTCTCAGTTTAACTTCGTTCAATAGGGTGCCAGATTTCTATAGAGCCTTCCAGGCGAAAACCCGGCTAAAACACACCGTAAACAGGCCTTAATATGTAGCGGAAAAAACACCCAATCTGGCAACACCAGCTACCGTGTCGCACCGCCGCATGAGTCATCAAAACAAAAAGCAGCATGGAGGCGACGAAGCAGCAAGGAGGCGTTGTATGATCATTTAAACGAGTTTTATGACAAGGTCGGTGAGGATGGGAAAAATCTTACATTTCTGTGCAAACTTTGCCCGCCGGCTTTCAAAAAGAAAATCCGCAGTTCAGTCACATCCACAGCAAACCTGAAACGGCACATTGAACTGATTGGATATGAAGATGAAATCTGACGCATAGTTTCAGTGTTAAACGTGTGACGAGCACGAATGCGACAGTTTCACGGGATTGCGCCCAATCGGTCCCCGTGTGAAAAGCCCTTTAAACTTTTGAACTTTTGAACTCTTGAGGTCTGAGCTCATTTCTTGACACTTTACCCTAAAACCGTCACTTTATCTTTATATACTTTTACATACTGTGTTACAACTGTTTTCACCTCTGTATTGATGCATATACATTTACTACATTCATGTTTACATTAAGCTTATTCATTTGCAATTACTGTCTTCCACAAATGTATATTACCTTAATTCACATTTTATTATGTGTATATATTTATCTCAATATTTTTACTTGTCCGATGCCGATTTAGGTTTTTAGGACAAAAAATTACTTGAAACTTTAAATAGGTTGAATCTTGAGATTTGAAAATAACATCAATAGCTGCTTTTTCACACTTTTCAATTGTTCTGCTGCATGCTTGCTCTGCTTGATGCTTAAGTCCACATGGTCCGCATTGTGAGCCAAAGTTGGGCTGGTTGGGTGTACCTGGTATGCATTTAATGTGGACTTCATTCATCAACATGGGCTGCAGTTAGACTGCAAACAATGGTTGGGGTGGAAAGCAAATCATGATGTACACCAGTCAGAGATCCTGTTGATAAAGCACTTTAAAATAAAAACAAGCTGACATCAACTAAATATGACATTAATCCGATGTCTCAAAGAAGAAATCATTTGGCACAAAAATGTCCAAAACTCTATTGAATATTACCTATTGTACCTATTAAGTATTGTGCATGGATAGTTTCAATCCAAAAATGTTCATATTAGCCTTCTTAAAGTCATATTGTTTGAACTCCTGCCTGTGTGGTAAGCGTGTGGGTGTGTAAACATTGTGGTAACCCCCAGGCCGGGTATTGTCTAGTCTGGTATATGAGGTGGTACCACCAGTCTCCCACTGACTTTTAATTACGAGTGGTGGTGGGGGGAACCATTTTAATGAAAATGGGCCACATCATAAAAGCAGATTTGACCAGGTTCATCCACAGTTCAGGCTCAAGGACAGTAAACACACAGATATTACAGACTGTACCATTCACAAGTGCAAACACACTAGATAAGATTAGACTGCCTGAAACTGCTGTGATCCCAGTGGCGAAAGTGATCAAGTGTAGCATCACATTTTTTCCCCTCATTCATTCAAACTTTATTTTAACTCGGGAATACGTTGATGTAGACACCTAATTTACAATATAAGTGATGTAAAACAAAAGATCCTAGGCACCAAGAGACACAAATAAGAAACTTAGATGGTAAATGCCACGTATATGGCAATAAAAAGTAAAATCTAATAAAAAGTCAAACTAGTATTATAATAAAACCCTAAGAATAAATAACGCAATGGAAATGTAAAGCAAATAAATCAACTAAAACAAGAACAGCTGGAAGTAAAATAAGTAAGTAGCTTAAGGTAAAATACAAGGTAACATTCAAGAAATACAAAATACAGGGAATAGAAATAGTTTTAACAGTTTTAACACCATGTGTTCAGGAGAAATCTACAGAAAAACCTTTTAAGCGTTTATTTATTCAGGAAAGTTTTGCTCTGAGCAATTCTCTCTTTCCAATAAAAGCCATGTTCCATACTAAGTAACATACATTGGACACTGCCCAGTACAACCACAGTCCAGTCCACAAAAACCTGGATTAATGACAAGACAAACATAATGAACACAGATACTTCCATACAGGGCACGGGAGCGCACTGAATGATTTGATGACCATTAAAATGATGTGAATCACATGTTATGACTTTGACAGTCACCAGATCTCAACCTAACTGAACACCCATGGGAGATTTTGGAGCAGTGTGTTAGGCAGCACTCCCCACCAACATCATCAAAACACCAAATGAGGGAATATCTTTTGGAAGAATGCTGTTTATCCATCGGGTATAGTTGCACACACTATCACACACTATGAGAAGCTATGACGAGGAGCACTGAAGTTGAAGCACTGGTTTTATTCTTTTACATGCCATCCAACTACTGACACAACATTTACAATATGCATGGAACCGAACTATACAGACACAGACAAATGATTTCCAATTTAATGAGCGAAAAGAGCCAACAGTATCCTGAATGCTACATACCAGCAAGTGGGATTATGGCCTTGTGTATGGTGCCATAGTATTCTCAAGAAGATCAAGATGGATGGATGGAAGGAAGAAGGATGGAGAGACATGGGATGCAGAGTGACAGCCAGAGTTCAGCCACAGACTAATTTTAACATCCATCCATCCCTATCACTCCCTTCTATTAGCTCTCTGATGGAGGCAGGGAAGCAAGGGAACATTATCGGTGGGAAGCTGCCCAGAAGCCCCTGACCTGAAGCAGGATGAGGGCTACAGTGTGTGTCCAGAGGGGGTCAGGGGAGAAGGCAGCATCCTGGCAGGACATTAGGGACTTGGTTCCCATCAGCGCTCGTTACTCTCCAGCTATGGCTCCATAAGTCTCTCCCTGCTGGGTCAATGCTGCCTTCCTCCGGGGGATTCCCACTTTTTCCCAAGGCTATGCCCAGCTAGCTCTGACTCTCTCTCCTTGCCAAATGACCCAAAGTTCGGCCACTTGCTTCCCTTATCTGTCCTTTCCCAGGGCTGTGGTACTCTATCTATGTCCCCCGTCTCTGTCTGTCACCCTCTCTGTCGTCTGATGTACAGTAGCCACTGCATCTAAAGGATCAGCATAATGATGGCCTGCCTCACTGAAATTAGTAACAGTACATGTTGCTGCATGTGAGACAGTGTGTGCATGTTAGACCACACAAATATGCATCTACACGCACTATAGTCTGAGGAAGCAAATCTAAGGGTAATTTTGACATTTTATTCATATTGAAGCAGGTAATTCAATTCAAATTACGACAGCATTGTTCATTTATACTGCACTGTACTTTATTTTGTATAAAAAAGAAGAAAGGGTGTATATCTGGTTGTGTGTGTGTGTGTGTGTGTGTTAATATACTTGTTTACTTTGGTCTGTGTAGTTAAATGCATCATGAACCAAATGAGCTGTGAAAGCTGTCAGATATGTGTGTCAGTGAGTGTAGTACATGAGACAGACGAGGGGAATTAAAAGACTTAAAAGACTGCAAAACACGCACACACACACAAAACAGTAATGGAGCATTCACTTGAAATCATAGACAATGAAGTGTGCGTTTCTCCCTGCTGTGTGCCCTGGGCAGCTGGTCAGTGATGGGAATGTGCTACCATCTCAAACAGTTTGAGGTAACTTAGTCTCGCATTGCCAGACCTTCCTCCACAGCACTGTAGAGGAGGGTCTGGCTTGTACACACATCATTCCGGGATCGGAGAGGAACATGCTCTGGTTTATTGGCATGGCTTTAAACCAATCACAATCATCTTGGATGATGCTAAGCATCGGACGGAGCAACAGTGCCATTGCAAAATAGCCTCGGGAAGGAACTTGTTTTGGTGGAACGTGTACGTTTAAAAGTTGTTTTAGTTGAGCAACAGAAAACTCTGATTGGACAGATAGTCTAGCTAGCTTCCTGGATTTAGCCTGCAGAGATCTGAGGAGCAGTTAACCATAGTCCTCAGAAATCACAACACAAAGAAAGCGGAAGGTAACGGACATCCGGCCAAAAAGAGGGACATACGGCGGAATCTCCAGCGCCAACGGAGCAATCCCGGAAGTGGAACATTGTGGATACAGACTAGTGTTGACTCAACTTATAACAACAAATAAATAGTAAATACAGAAGATGCGGGGCAGCCTCTAGCTCACCCAGTAAGAGCGTTCGCCCCATGTTGGCTGAGTCCTGCAGCGGCCGGGTTTGAATCCGACCTGCGGCCCTTTGCTGCGTGTCATCCCCTATCTCTCTCTCCCCCTTTCATGTCTATCCACTGTCACTATTATAAAGGGAAAAGCCCCAAAAAATAATCTTTAAAAAATAAAAATATATATAGAAGATGCGGTTTGTGAAAGTTGACGCTAAACAGAGAATGTAGGCAATGCAGTTGTTTTCAATTACTTTCATAGTATAAGACTGCTGTGTATCTTATTTATTATATCTTAACTAGCTAAAAACACTTCTGTGCATGGCTGAACAGTACAGATTGAAATCACTGGGTGCCAGTATTTAAATGGGGCTAATGTTGGGGTACCCCTAACACTGATTCTTCCATTTGCAGGATAATTCATGTGTGAACGGAAGCTTCTTCAATTGTGTAATGGTGGACTAAAATTAAAGCTTAACATTAACCTGTGACATTTAGGCCACGGTAAAAGTTGCTATTAACATGGCATCCTGTCATTCACAGGTAGCAACAGCAGGAAAAGACAAATATATCAAACAACATAATGGATCTACAGAGGCAACGCCTCCTGCACCTGCTTCTATTAGATGAAATCAATCAAAATATAACAGAAAATCTGCTGAATTTTGCCAAAATGAACAGCTGTACATTTAGAAATTATCAGATGCAGCTTTCCAAAAGATAACACATCCAATATGGCCGCCAGAAGCTGTGTAATGTATAGGAAATGCTTGGAAATAGTAGTTTGACTACTAAGGTCCACTTTTTTAGAACTTTCAGCTGCATTAAAGTCTTTACAGCAAATAGATTTTGCTCATTTAAGCAAGCTGAAGCTAACCTGACTCTGCCAGATGGATTGCTTCGCATTTGCTCGGCATATCTATCTGGGAACTTTCCGTTGGAGAACTTTTGGGAAGGGGTGAAAATACCGGTTAGCTGATTGGATAAACCATCTGTCTATCACCACTTATATTGGTGATAGACGGGCCAAATCAACCAATCAGATCAAACTCTTGCCGAAACCAGTCGGGAGAAGATCAAAAACATCTTTTCCTCAGAGAAAAGCCTCCAGTGCCGTTTTTTGCTCTTCTTTCAATGACGGAATACTTTCTAATTCGGATAAAACTTGCGCGATATCTACGCTCATCTCATCCGTGGAAGCTGCCATGTTGTTTAGACTAACAGTCGCTTCTCGTTGCGTCACACCTAAACCCGCCTCAAAACCAACGCTGATTGGTCGGTCGTTTGGCGAACGGCTCCAAATTTTCTCTATCTCAAGATGCCAGACTGATCTGCGAGTAGTAAACTGGAGCTTGCGAGATCAGGATGGTCTCACGAGGCTAAGCTAAAGCTGAAAGCTACAGAAAAAGTTTGTAAGTAGACCTTGTGTTAAGATGTAATTGTGCTATTGTTTAATACTGTAAGTCATTTTTTATGTAAATTTAATTGTAGTAATACTGTGGTACATGACAGTTGCCATCAATGTACTCTGGACCAGGGTATATAGGTTATACCCTATTTATACCACGGCCAGTACCATGGTACAAATTGAAAAGAAAAAAAAGAAAAAACACCCAACCTGATACTTTTGGTACCATTTACAGCGCACAATTAGAGATTGACAGAAAAAAAGAGGGGATGTGCAGTTAATAGGTGGCGGGGCTTTCTGACAGTGGCACAGTGCTAGGAATTAAGTTCCCATGCTAGCTTGTGTTTACCCTGGGCTATTTTTTGCACACTCACACATACACACAGTTTGCCCTATCATACCCCCTCCTTGTAAATTCTCATCCCTCCCCTCCCACCCTCTGTCATTCCCTTTTCTTTCCCCTCTGGAGTCCGGAAGGGTTATGTGAACGGCCAGGGAGGAGGGCTGAGAAAAAGACCAGAGGAGTGTGAAAGAGAAGAGAGATGTTTTGGGGGTCATCATTGAGTCATCATATTCTCTAGTTAGGCTTGCTGCACGGTCCATGTGTGTGTGTTCAGTTGCTTTCCTAAAAGTGTGCATACTATGAGTAGGTGGTGACATTTACATATTCCAGTGAACAAGTGTATTCATGTGTGTGTGTTTGTGGTGTGTGTGCTTCTGCGCGTCTTTGTGTTTTTAGATATGTTAATGGTACATCCTGCATGCCTGCCTCAGTAACACTTTTCTCTAATTTCTAATACATGATGCACATTATATCTCTTTGATTTCTTCTTTCACATGCAATCTTTAGTTTCTAAGCTCCTGCTGGTATCTTTCTCCAACTCTGTATCCTACCTCTGTGCTTTATCAACCCTGTCTCCTACAAAGTATGTTTGTGTATACTACTGATTTTCTGCCTAGATTATGCTCACAAGCAATGCTTTATCCAACTAACTGTTGTGTTATACTGCACAGAAGTCTTAGGGACATGTTTGGGCTGGACGGTGGACATACAAAGTCGACTTTTACAATGTAGGCTGGGGTTTACATCCTGTGTTCCACCCGTTGTTAAGTTCAGGCTACTAAAACACGTGGGGAAAATGTCATGTTTTTTTGTTAAATATTACAAAAGTCAACGCTTCATGCTTCAAATCAGTGTTGACTTGGTCAATATTCAACCAACATCAGCATCAAATGGTTCTGCATGGCTGCAGTTTATTTTTCCACCTCAAAGAATGAGAAATAG